>NC_036866.1:26628726-26638282 GCF_002910315.2 Salvelinus sp. IW2-2015
CACCCCCAAAATGAAAACAGACCCTTTACTCAGTACTTTGTTGAAGCACCTTTGGCAGTGATTACAGCCTTGAGTCTCTTGGGTATGAAGCTACAAGCTTGGCACACCTGTATTTGGGGTGTTTCTCCCATTTTTCTCTGCACATCCTCTCAGCTCTCTCAGGTTGGATGGGAGAGCTCGCTGCACAGCTTTTTTCAGGTTTCTCCAGAGAGAAACCGGCCACTCAAGGACATTCAGAGACTTGTCCCGAAGCCACTCCTGCATTGTCTTGGTTGTGTGCTTGGGGTGTTGGCCTGTTGGAAGGCAAACCTTTACCCCAGGATGAGGTGCAGGTTTTCATCAAGGATCTCTCTGTACTTTGCTCTGTTCATTTTCCCTCACCTGACTAGCTTCCCGTCCCTGCCACTGAAAAACATCCCCACAGAATGATGCTGCCACCACCATGCTTCACCGTTGGGATGGTGCCAGGTTTCCTCCAGATGTGACGCTTGGCATTCAGGCCAAAGAGTTCAATCTTGGTTTCATCAGACCAGAGAATCTTGTTTCTCATGGTCTGAGAGTCCTTTACGTGCAATTTGGCAAGTCTCTCTATGACTTTTTACTGAGGAGTGGCTTCCATCTGGCCACTCCACCATAAAGGCCTGGTTGGTGGAGTGGTGCAAAGATTGATGTCCTTTCTGGAAGGTTCTCCCATCTCCACAGAGGAACTCGAGCTTGTCAGAGTGATCATTGGGTTCTTGGTCACCTTCAGGCTACATACTGGCGGTACCGGTACCGAGTTAATGTGCGGGGGTACAGGTTAATCGAGGTAATTGATGTAATATGTACATGTAGGTATGGGTAAAGTGACTGTGCATAGATAATAGATAATAAACAGCAAGTAGCAGTAGTGTAAAAAAAAAGGGGGGGGAGTTCAATGAAAATAGTCCGGGTAGCCATTTGATTAGCTGTTCAGCAGTCTTATGGCTTGGGGGTAGAAGCTGTTAAGAAGCCTTTTGGACCTAGACTTGGTGCTCTGGTACCACTTGCCGTGCGGCAGCAGAGAGAAAAGTCTATGACTAGGGTGGCTGTAGTCTCTGGCAATTTTTAGGGCCTTTCTCTGACACCGCCTGGTATAGAGGTCCTGGATGGCAGGAAACTTGGCCCCAATGATGTACTGGAACCTATGCACTACCCTCTGTAGCTCCTTGAGGTCGGAGGCCGAGCAGTTGCCATACCAGGCGGTGATACAGCCAATCAGGATGCTCTCGATGGTGCAGTTGAAGAACTTTTTGAGGATCCCAATACAAATATTTGCATTCTCCTGAGAGGGAATAGGTGTTGACGTGCCCTGTTCACGTGCCCTTGAAAATGGGGGCATGCTCCGACACCTTTTCCTGTAGTGCACGATCATCTCCTTTGTCTTGATCATGTTGAGGGAGAGGTTGGGGTCCTGGCACCACTTTTCCAGATCTCTGACCTCCTCCCTATAGGCTGTCTCATCGTTGTCGGTGATCAAGCCTACCACCGTTGTGTCATCTGCAAACTTAATGATGGTGTTGGAGTCGTGCTTGGCCTCACAGTCATGGATGAACAGGCAGTACATGAGGGGACTAAGCACGTATCCTTGAGGGGCCGCCGTGTTGGGGATCAGCGAGGCAGATGTGTTGTTGCCTACCCTTACCCTGTTGGGGCAGTATGCAAATTGGAGTGGGTCTATGGTTTATGGGATGATGGTGATGATGTGAGACATGACCAACTTTTCAAAACACTTCATGGCTACAGACAAGAGTGCTACAGGTCGGTAGTCATTTAGGCAGGTTACCTTGGTGTTCTTGGGCACAGGGACTATGGTGGTCTGCTTGAAACGTAGATATTACAGACTCGGCCAAGGACAGGTTGAAAATGTCAGTGAAGACACTAGCCAGTTGGTCAGTGCATGATCGGATTACACATCCTGGTAATCTGTCTGGCCCTGCGGCCTTGTAAATGTGATGTAGTCATATCGGCTACCACGAGCGTGATCACAGTCGTCCGGAACAGCTGGTGCTCTCATGCATGCTTCAGTGTTGCTTGCCTCGAAGTGCGATTTGAAGTAATTTAGGCTTGTATCACTGGGCAGCTCACAGTTGGGCTTCCCTTTGTAGTACAGCCGCGAGCATTGGCGCTAGTGTAGTAGGATTCAATCTTAGTCCTGTATTTACGCTTTGCCTGTTTGATAGTTCGTCTGAGGGCATAGCAGGATTTCTTATAAGCGTCCAGGTTGGAGTCCCGTTCCTCTTCCCTTTAGCGGATGTTGCCTGTAATCCATGGCTTCTGGTTGGGGTATGTACGTACGGGTACTGTGGGGACAATGTCATCAATGCACTTATTGATGAAGCCGGTGACTGATGTGGTATACTCCTCAATGCCATCGGAAAAATCCTGGAACATATTCCAGTCTGTGCCTGCAAAACTGTTCTGCAGCTTAGCATCGGCGTCCTTTGACCACTTCCGAATTGACCGAGTCACTGGTACTTCCTGCTTTAGTTTTTGCTTGTAAGCAGGAATCGGGAGGATAGAGTTAAGGTCAGATTTGCCAAATGGAGGATGAGGGAGAGCTTTGAAAGTGTCTCTGTGTGTGGAGTAAAGGTGGTCTCGAGTTTTATTCTCTCCTCTTGTTGCACATGTAACATGCAAGTATAAATGAGGTAAAATGGGTTTAAGTTTCCCTGCATTAAAGTCACCGGCCACTAGAGGCGCGCTTCTGGATGAGCATTTTTTTGCTTGCTTATGGCTTAAGTGTGGCTTAGTGCCAGCATCAGTTTTTGGTGTGGTATAGACAGCTACAAAAAATATGGATGAAAACTCTCTTGGTAAATAGTTGTGGTCTACAGCTTATCATGAGATATTCTACTCAGGCAAGCAAAACCTTGAGACGTCCTTAATATTTGATTTTGCACACCAGCTTTTATTGACAATAGAAACAGACCACCACCCTTGTCTTACCGGAGGCAGCCATTCTGTCTTGCCGATGCACAGAAAACCAGCCAGCTGTATGTTATCCATGTCGTCATTCAGCCACGACTCGGTGAAACATAAGATAGTAGAGTTTTTATTTCCCATTGGTAGCAGAGTCTTGAAGCTCGTCCATGTTATTCTCCAATGATTGCACGTTAGCCAATAGGACAGATGGTTGAGGTGGGTTACCCCCTCGCCGACAAATTCTCACAAAACACCTGAACCTGCATGTGCCTATTTGTTTTTGCACATATAGTAAAAATGATCTTTCTAAGATACTCTTAGTTAATATAGTTTAGCAAAATGTATGATTATGAAAAACAAAACCCAGAAATATCTTATTTACATAAGTATTCAGACCTTTGCTATGAGACTCGAAATTGATTTCTGCTGCAACCTGTTTCCATTGATCGTCCTTGACATGTGTCTACAACTTGATTGGAGTCCCACTGTGGTAAAATAAATTGATTGGACATGATTTGGAAGGCACCTGTATATATAAGGTCACACAGTTGACAGTGCATGTCAGCGCTAAAACTAAGCCATGAGGTCAAAGGAATTGTCCGTAGAGCTTGATACAGGATTGTGTCGAGGCACAGATCTGGGAAAGGGTACCAAAACATTTCTGCAGCATTGAAGGTCCCCAAGAACACAGTGGCCTCCATCATTATTAAATGGCAATAAGTTTGAAACCACCAAGACTCTTCCTAGAGCTGGCCGCCCGACCAACCTGAGCAATCGGGGAGAAGGCCCTTGGTCAGGGAGGTGACTAAGAAAACCAATGGTCACTCTGACAGAGTTATAGAGTCCTCTGTGGAGATGGAAGTACCTTCCAGAAGGACAACCATCTCCATCAATAAGGCCTTTATGGTAGAGTGCCAGACGGAAGCCACTCCTCAGTAAACGCACATGACAGCTCACTATGAGTTTGCCAAAAGGCACCTAATGGACTCTCAGACCATGAGAAACAAGATTCTCTGGTCTGATGAAACCAAGGTTGAACTCTTTGGCCTGAATGCCAAGCACCACGTCTGGAGGAAACCTGGCACCATCCCTATGGTGAAGCATGGTGGTGGCAGCATCATGCTGTGGCGATGTGTTTCAGAGGCAGGGACTGGGAATACTAGTCAGGATAGAGGGAAAGATGAACGGAGCAAAGTACAGAGAGATCCTTGATGAACACTGCTCCTGAGCACATAGGACCTCAGACTGGGGCTAAGGTTCACCTTACACAGGAAAACGACCCTAAGCACACAGCCAAGACAATTTTTACATTTACATTTAAGTCATTTAGCAGACGCTCTTATCCAGAGCGACTCACAAATTGGAAGTTCATCATCTCCTGGTCCCCCGTGGGAATTGAACCCACAACCCTGGCGTTGCAAGGCCATGCTCTACCAACTGAGCCACACGGACCAGAGTTTCTTCGGGAAAAATCTCTGAATGTCCTTGAGTGGCCAGCCAGAGCCCGGAATTGAACCTGATCGAACATCTCTGGAGAAAACCTGATATTAGCTATACAGCAACGCTCCCCTTCCAGCCTGACAGAGCATGAGAGGATCTGCAGATAAGTAAGGGAGAAACTCCACAAATACAGGTGTGGCAAGCTTGTACCCAAGAAGACTTGTAATCACTGCAATGGTGCTTCAATAAAGTACTGAGTAAAGGGTCTGAATACTTAAGTAAATGTGATCATTTTTGTTTCGTATTTTTTGTAAATAGCACACATTTTTTAAAGCCTGTTTTGGCTTTTGTCATTATTGGGTATTGGAGTCAAAAATACAGAAAACTGAGTGATATATGCAGTGTCTTCAGAAAAGTATTCAGACCTCTTAACTTCTTCCAAATGTAGGTTAGGTTATGGCCTTACTCTAAAATTGATTAGATCGTTTTTTTCCCTCATTAATCTACACCCTACTACTTCATATCCATTCATATTGCATTCAAAATGGATAATCATGTTCTAGATTGACATAGACTTCAGTGAACCATAATTTTAGTCTGCTCTGTACTTGTACTGTAAGGCATTATATATTTTTAAATGTATCTGTATCTCATTAACCACGTTTCCATCCACAGTTTTTATGAGAGTAAAGTCATACGTATGTTTCGGTACAATTATAGCTATGACAACGAGAAATGGCGGTGGAAACGCCTTGAAGCGCAAATATTGATATATGACCATCATATCGAAGTAAACTTGGAGTCACATGATGATATGGTGTGTGGTCCGCCAATACCTATTGGGAAACCATGTAGTTTATTAGGCTACAATTAAATAACTTATGATGAACAGTTATAGGGTGGTGAAAGTGCACAGCAACCTTGATGCCGCTTTACAAAAATATTGAGGGTCTTATTCTGGAGACATGATGATCGTGATGATCGATGCTTGACTGCCATTTGACAAATAAAAAAACTCTCTCTTAATAATCTCATCATGTACACTAGCATACCTGCACAGCCTTCCCGCACTGTATCTGTCTGCGAGCAGTTGGCTAGATCATACCTGTCAAGACTAGAATAGCACATTTGCTATTTAACTCAACAGTTTTTGTGAAAGAACTTTCGGTGGAGTTGAAAATGTGATGGAAACACATTGAACTTCAGATTTTTTTCGGAACATGAAAACTTAAGCGAAAAAGAAAATTTTGTGTGCAGTATGTCATCACACACGATTACTATCACAACAAGTCTGTTTGGTGGAAACACCACTGATGGAAAAATTGTCATAATTTCTTTTGCAGATTTGGGATATTCATGTGAAAATCTGTCTCCAAATGGATGGAAACTTAGCTTATATAGTACAATCAATAAATTGGATACTTTTCAAATAAAAACAGATGGCTAGTATAGTCTCAAATATTACACAATATGCATGCTACACCATGCCACTGCATTCAATGCCATCTGGTGGAGAAAATGTGTCAAGTCCTGACTGTACACATTCAACCTTTCTGACTCCACCCTCCTCTGATAAACAAAATGAGGTGGAAACACCTAAGATACTGAAGTGAGAGTAAAATAAATTAAGTGAAGATTCCATTTAAATACAGGAGAGTTACAGGGAACATAATTTTCTAAGCACGGTCACAGGTAAGGAAGTCATAGTATAATGAGTACAAGAAGCAATGGATACTCTACTATCTAATCTTATACACATAATAATGTTATCATTATC
This sequence comes from Salvelinus sp. IW2-2015, assembly GCF_002910315.2. Classification (NCBI taxonomy): domain Eukaryota; kingdom Metazoa; phylum Chordata; class Actinopteri; order Salmoniformes; family Salmonidae; genus Salvelinus; species Salvelinus sp. IW2-2015. The sequence continues at coordinate 26,634,887 of NC_036866.1, forward strand.
AGGAGGTAAGTTGATGCACAGTAACATAGTGGAGAGACTGTGCCATGGTAAACTAAATGATAACTCAACATTGATATGTACTGTAATGCGAAGCTGAATAACATACTTGAATCATACATCTGATTTGTGTTTGCTGATTTTTGAGATGATTATTTCAGAGACAATATGAGCTTTAGAGAGGTAGGAAATAAGTCAGCTATTATCATATCACACAAACTGGTAGTCCAGGGCAAAGGTTGAATGTGACTGATGATGTGCAATCCTGTAAACTGCTTTATCAGAGGATAGGATGAACTTGGATGACTTGCACTGTTAAGGTACACTTAGATTTTTTTTTTCCAAAAGGGTTCTTCAGTTGTCCCTATTTTAGGTAGAACACTTTTAGGTAGAACACTTTTTGGTTCCATGTAGAGCCATCTGTGGAAAGGGTTTTACATGGAACAGAAAATGGTTCTACCTGGACCCAAAGGGGTTATACCTGGAACCAAAAAGGGTTATTGAAAGGATTCTCCTATCGGGACAGCCGAAGAACACTTATGTTCTTGATATCACCTTTTTTTGTAAGAGTGTATGGAAAAACCTTATAAAGGACAGTGTTCGCTACAGAAGTGTCTCAAAAAGGAGAACCAATACCATGTGACTTGATGAGATTTGATGCAACTTGACTTGATGTGGAACTTATTTGATGCAAACACTGAATGCCATTACAGATCATCTTGATTGACAGATGGACCGGTCCAGCCCGGCAGCAGTAATTGGAAACAACAGTCTGGAGAACTGGAAAGTGATTGGTGCAGGAGGGTTTGGACAAGTCCACAAAGCCAGACATGTGAACTGGGGATATGATGTGGCCATCAAGTTGCTAAAATGTGATGATGGGTAAATTGTCTATACTTTAAACACTTGATTGTATGTCAATTAAATGAGTTTTATATTCCATTATAAACTGATTTGTCTTTCATGATGTGGTCAACCATTTAAGTTAAGACAATATTCCTGTGTTGCCCTCACTCTCTCTGTCCACCCCCCTTGTCCTCTCCTTCCCACCCCTAACTTTATCCCAGCTCTAGCGCTTCCCTGCATAATGAGGCAGAAATGATGAGCAAGGGTGCAAGCCTCCATGTGATAARGATTCTTGGAGTGTACAAGGATTGTCCCCCCACTTGCGGCCCTTCCATTCAGCTGGGTCTTGTGATGGAGTTCATGGAGAGGGGGACACTGGAATCCCTCCTGGACACCCTCTCTCTCCATCCACCTTGGCCCCACCCCCTTGCCTATCGCTTGGCCCACCAGATCGCTCTGGGGATGAACTTCCTCCATTGCCTCACCCCACCCCTTCTGCATCAAGACCTAAAGCCCAATAATGTGCTGCTGGATGACWGCCTTAATGCCAAGGCAAGTTCCAGGCTCCTGGTTCTGATTAGGCTTTAACTGGTGGGAACACGAGCATTAACTGAGGTTCAATAGCACTATTGCTTGTTGGAGTGTATTATTGAGGCAATATTATAATTATTATTATTGATATTACCATTCATTGATGATTAACTATTTCAACAAATATAGTTAGATGACATGAGTTATACTGCCAGTGATTGTAATGCATAAACCGAACATAAACTGAAGACTATCTCTCTGTCTCTGTGTTTCTCTCTCTGTCTCTCTAGCTTGCAGATTTTGGCCTGGCCAAGGTGTCCCACAGTGTTAACAAGATGAGCAAAGAGTTCCCTGTGAAGGCTGGGGGGACATCTAGTTACATGCCCCCTGAGGCTTTGGAAAATGTGTCATACAAACCCGTTCGTGCCTTTGACATCTACAGGTACGTCACTAAATGCCTCAAGAATAATCAATATGGACATATGACTTTACAATGACTCTTTCTATCTCTCTCTCACACATTCTCTTCTTCAGCTATGGTATACTTCTGTGGTCCATCATCACTGGTCAGTCGAAGCCATATCCTAGTGAGTAACACTTACAATGAATACCCTCTTCATGGTGCATTATACTCACATTCATTGCACTTTGCTATGCATGGTAACGTTACGTTATAGCCACACCGTGGCTGTGCTAAATTCTACAGGGACTTCAGGTTACGAAAAAAAAGAAGGTATGGTAACTGTTTAAAATATCTGAACATTATGAAGTGGATATGAACACACACGTACGACATGCTTGCTTACACATACGAACTTATACATACACACACACACACCTGATCTCGCTCTCTTCTCTCACTCTCTTTTCTCTTCTCTCCCTCTCTCTCTATTGTTGAGAACTGTTTTATAATTTAATGTGTTTATTGTTTGTCTATCTTTTTTAAGTATTTGTCTACAAGTTTATATAGTTTTACAAAAAGCAAGGGGAAGATATCAAAATAGAGGCATTGGGGAATAATAACATATTGTATGGAATACATTTGTACTGTAGTGAAGTCGTCTCTAGAGTAATGCAAGGTCTCTTTCATGATCATGTGAAATGTCAATTGCTATGGAAATGCTGGGATGTGTTTTTCAATTATGTTAAAGGTAATTATGATGCAACTATGATGGTGATACGATATGGATTACAATTATGAATATTAAGGCTATACGCACTACATGTTACACACATAGACACTCAAACATGCAAATTGSCAGAGTTATTATTTATTTGGACATCACAAATTATAGTCTTACTCTTATACAGACATCATACACACTCTCATYATATCATATCCAATATCATACACATCAACCTACTCAGATTTGTTACAYACATAATTTGTCTAAATTTTCTAACATCTTTGACATTGGCTCACAGGCAAACAGGCAAGGGAATAATAAAAACATTCCTAGAACCTATTTCTTGAATTCTAAATATCAGACATTTGAAAGCTCTAGTTTCGACCTTCATATTACCTCTGATGGCAGTAACTTTACAAGAACTAATTATGGTCAAATTAGCCTGAGAATAGTATCTAGTTATGGTAAGGGGTGAAATACSTATAGCTAGTTATAATTGTAACGGTTTGGCAGATTATAAAAAAAGAAGATCAGTATTTACATGGCTAAATGAAAAGGAATATAACATATACATTTTACAGGAAACTCACTCTACATCCTTAGATGAAGTTGCGTGGAAAAAGGAATGGTGTGGTGAAATAATTTTCTGTTATGGACAAAGGAACTCAAAGGGTGTGATGATATTAATTAACAAAAATGTCGATCTAAATGTGCAAATAATCAGGAATGATTTGCAAGGAAGGTGGATCCTTTTTAATATGAAAGTAGACAAAAAAGAGATTTGGCTCATTAATCTATATGGTCCAAATCAGGATGATCCACACTTCTTCGAAAACATTTATACCAATTTATTGAACTTACAGGCAACAAATGATCTAATCATTATGGTAGGAGA
>NC_036866.1:26638929-26660971 GCF_002910315.2 Salvelinus sp. IW2-2015
TCAAATAAGTCTCTCTCTGGTAATGATGGCCTTCGCCACTGTGATCTTTCTGTGCATTTCGTTAATTTTACATTTTTCATATTACTTGGCAAGAATTCCTTACCGTAATCTTCAGTCACAGTGGGAGAGGATGAGACGGAAAAGGAGAACATCTGCTTGAAATAATTAGCTTCCTCTTTAAAATATAATTTGGAGAATCATAGATGACTCCGTCTCAGTAACGAGTTTCTGCAAATTATTTTTGTTAGCGTTCCTGTGTTGGAGATTCAGAAGAATTTTGTGCATTTTTCTCCATATTCCATCCAGTTTGCTTTATTTTGTAATAGATTACATTAGATCGTTCTTGAATAAGTTCCTCAAGTTCTTTTTGTTTTTCCTCTATCTTTTTTTGTATCTCTGTAGTATCGTTTTTATTGCTATCTACCTGTACTATTATTTAGTCTTGTTATTCTTGTTTCTTTCAGCCAGAAACTTCTTTTTTATTATTGATGAATATTGAATTGAAGTGCATTTAAAGTATCCCAAACAATAAGGCATATGCTGAACCTATATTATACTGGAAAAGATTCTGTTATAAATTATTTTGGTTTAGTTAAAAAAAAGTTGTCCTCCTGTAACTTGGATTAAATATCCAATATCCCCGTCCACTCGTGAAAATCTACTGCGATTATGTGAATGTCAATTAGATGATGATCTGATCGATTCTGTCTCCTATTCAAAACTGTTTTAACCTTTGATGCAAGAGAGAAAGAAACAAGAAAGTAGTCAAGACGACTAGCTTGATTAAGCTCTTCTATATGTATATCTCACTAGGTCGGGGATTTTTAGTCTCCCAAATATCCACTATTTCTAATGTGTCCATAATATGTTGTGATTCCTTAAGGGCACGGTGATGATAGTTTGTAGAGTGATTACCTTTATGGCCCATTGAGTACTTAATACTGTGTTTTAGGAAAATAATGTATAGCAACCCCAGGTGTAAAATAGTAAATAACGGCTACTTCTCAGAGAGTTTTGAATTGTCAAGAGGAGTCAAACAAGGGTGTCCACTGTCACCATATCTATTCGTTATGGCCATCAAAATGCTWGCTATTAAAATCAGATCCAATAACAACAATAGAGGATTACAAATCCAAGGCTTAAAAACAAAGGTGTCCATGTATGCCGATGACTCAAGTTTTATGTTAAGTCCGCAAGCTAGATCCCTGCAATGTCTCATTAAAGAGATAATTTTTCTGTACACTCTGGACTAAAACCTAATTATGATAAGTGTACAATATTACGTATTGGATCCTTATAAAATACAACTTTTACATTACCTTGCAGCTTAACTATAAAAGTGGCTGATGGTGAAGAAGACATACTCGGTATTCATATCACAAAATATATAAATAAGCTCTCCACAATGAATTTCAATAGAAAACGTGTAAAAATAGACAAGATCCTGCTACCACGGAGGTAAATACCTGTCTATTTATGGAAAATTGCCCTGATTAACTCCTTAGTCATATCTCAGTTTACTCACTTACTTATGGCGCTGCCTACTCCTGATGATTCGTTTTTCAAATCATATGAGCAAAAATATTTTGCTTTATCTGGAACGCTAAACCAGACAAAATTAAACGAGCCTATCTATATAATGAATATGACTTGGGTGGGTTGAGATTATTAAATATAAAAGCACTAAACCTCTCTCTAAAAGCTTCACTCATTCAAAAGTTTTATTTGAACCCTAAATGGTTCTCAAGTAGATTAATAAGAAAAGCTCATCCATTGTTTAAAAATGGCCTTTTTGCCTTTGTGCATATTGCCATGTCTCATTTTTGATTAATTGAAAATTATACTTTTTTCAAAGTATCTGTATTTTTCAAACAAGCATTGCAGAGCTGGCTACAATTTCAATTTCATCCCCCTGAAAATATAGAACAAATATTACAACAAATATTGTGGCTGAACTCAAATGTGCTGGTTGATAAAAAACCTGTATTTATGGGAAAGATGTTTGAAAAGGGTATTTTGTTCTTAGCTGCAGGGGCAGTATTGAGTAGCTTGGATGAAAAGGTGCCCAGAGGTGCCCAGAGTAAACTGCCTGCTCCTCAGTTCCAGTTGCTAATTTATGCATATTATTATTAGTATTGTATAGAAAACATTCTGAAGTTTCTAAAACTGTTTGAATGATGTCTGTGAGTATAACAGAACTCATATGGCAGGCAAAAACCTGAGAAAAAAAATCCAAACAGAAAGTGGGAAATCTGAAGTTTGTAGGTTTTCAACTCATTGCCTATCAAATACACAGTGGGATATGGGCCAGTTTGCACTTCCTACGGCTTCCACTAGATGTCAACAGTCTTTAGAACCTTGTCTGATGCTTCTACTGTAAAGTGGGGCCAAAGGAGAGGGGAATGAGTAAGGTCTGCCATGAGCTGACCATGCTCGTTCACATGAGAGGGAGCTCTGTTGCATCGCACTTCTGAAGACAATGGAATTCTCCGGTTGGAACATTATTGAAGATTTATGTTAAAAACATCCTAAAGATTGATTCAATACATCGTTTGACATGTTTCTACTGACTGTTACGGAACTTTTTGACATTTCGTCTGCTTTTTGTGAACGCGCTTCGTGACTTTGGATTTGTTTACCAAACGCGCTAACAAAAGTAGCTATTTGGATATAAATGATGGACATTACCGAACAAAACGAACATTTCTTGTGGAACTGGGAGTCCTGGGAGTGCATTTCCGATGAAGATCAGCAAAGTAAGTGAAGCTTTATAATGCTATTTAGGACTTTTGTTGACTCCACATTTGGCGGGTAACTGTATGGCTTCCTTTTGTGGCTAACGCTGTTTCTCAGATATTGAATATTGTGCTTTTGCCGTTAAAGCTTTTTTGAAATCTGACACAGCGGTTGCATTAAGAACAAGTTTATCTTTAATTCTATGTAAAACATGTATCTTTCATCAAAGTTTATGATGAGTATTTTTGTTATTTGATGTGGCTCTCCGCAATTCTTCCTGATATTTGGTGTCATTTCTAAACATGGCGCCAATGTAAACTGAGGTTTTTGGATATAAATATGAACTTAATCGGAACAAAACATATATGTATGTGTAACATGAAGTCCTATGAGTGTCATCTGATGAAGATCATCAAAGGTTAGTGATTCATTTTATCTCTAATTCTGCTTTTTGTGACTCCTGTCTTTGGCTGGAAAAATGGCCTTAACATAATCGTTTGGGTGGTGCTTTCGCTGTAAAGCCTTTTTGAAATTGGACACTGTGGTGGGAAATTAACAAGAAGTGTATCTTTAAAATGGGTGAAATACTTGTATGCTTGAGAAATTTTAATTATGATATTCTGTTGTTTGAATTTTGTGCCCTGCACTTTCACTGGCTGTTGTCATTTTCGATCCCGTTAACGGGATGCAGCCCTAAAAACGTTAATGGTATTGTAATTGTAATGTAGAGTTATGTCCTTCATGGAGTTATCAGAATTGTACGGGAAGGTCTGCTCAATCCAAGAGTACAACCATTGATTACAGCATTGCCCAAAAATGGAGGAGGCGGTGGCAGCGGGAGGAGGTAGGGAAATTGTCTGGCTTGCCCAATATAAAGGATCAAAACTGGCGGAGGAATAAAAATAGCATAAATAGGAAAGTATACCAGTTCATTTGAGGACCAGGATATTGACAACTGTGCCATACAGATTGAAAATATTTGGGATGAGATGTTTTGATGTACCGATTCCATGGTACACGTTAGAGTTGTATATAAAACACGCCCAGATTCAAGACTTCGTGCTTTTAGCTAAAATTATTATATAGAATTCTTTGCCACCATCCAAATGTTGAATATTTGGGGCATAAAAATCATCGAAGCTCTGCAGACTGTTGTGAGGATACAGAATCAATAGACCATATATTTTGGTATTGACCTCAGGTAGCCTGTTTTCTGATCTCATGTTCAGGAATGGCTGAAAATGCATAGCATTGATCTAAAATTGACCCTAAGAAATAGTACTGTTAGGAGATCTGGAGAGACCCGGGTCAGTCAATTACTAAATACTAATACTCTTAGTAAAAGTATTTAGCTTCAACACGCAATCTGTAGATTCTATTTGATTAGATAGATTGAAATTGTACGTTAAACATCATAGCATAGTTGAAAGATATGTGTTGCGTAGAAACACGAAGTGGGTGGCCAGCAGAGTATAGATGGATGGGCGGAGGCAAGCTGAGGGTTGGGTATGTGGAATTGGAGACATATGGGAGTGGAGTTACTGAACCTGACTCCTTCTGCTCACGAAAGGGAGAAGCATTCGAGATAAAAATTTAGAACAGTGAAGATTCCAAGATCACAAAGATGATCAGTAAGTGTGAGCTGATCAAAAAAGTACTCATAAAAAATAACAATACAATCTATGTGAATAAATAGATCACTCAAGATGTATACAATTGCGCAAAACTGTCAGCTATGAGTAGTGGCCCTATGTTGTTTTATCAAAAACTCAATAAATAATGTGAGTGCTCGCATAATTTTGTGATTATACAACATACGCTGGCTCGTATGCGTCACCCTTTCTGAAGTCTCTATAGCTACTTACCCTAGCATCTAGTACCTCCCACTAGACATTTCATAATCCAGATCTCCCATACGCCACCAAACAACCCTAACGCCCCTATTCGACACCCTACCATAACTTGCAGACCACCTGTGCCACAGGAACGCCTTAACATTGTTACTAATCTATCTAGAGTCGAGTTGCTGTATGAAAATCGATTATCACTGCTTTTTCTAGTCTCCTGGACTAGTTCGCTTACTTAGTTTTAAGAATAGATATGTGTATTTTGTATGTTAAATGCTATATGAGATGTCTCTCTCACATGAGTTTTACTGGTTCCTGTACATCTATAACAGACCTGTCCTTTTTCTTTCTCATAGTGTAACTAGTTCTCTATGGATGTGTTATAGTGCAATTTATAGCGAGTTCTTGTTGTGAGGGTCCATTGCGGCGAATATTAAATATATTTGTATGTGTATTTACTCTTGTTTATACCAATACAGGTGAGTAAAATAAGAGAGGATGGAACTGATTAGGATGAGGGATCTTTTACAAACCATGTTTGTTCGATGATCAGCATATCTGTGAGGGAGACTGTGGGGCCGAGACCCTCTCTCAAAGTTCCTCTCCTTGCCCCGAGCCTCAGTTTCCCCCGCAGATAGTCTGTTCTCTCAACCTAATTTTTCACAACGGTATACCGCTCTTCCCGAATATCCATATTGCAAACACAGCCGTTTTTCAACACCACATCATCCCAGTGATTAATATTTTATAAATATACAATTAAAGTGATAATCATTAAAACGAATAAATAACGATTATTACCCCAATGCAACACATAGATCCCCTTGCAACCCTCACTTTCATAAACATTACATCTACATTCATAGAGAATATGACGGACTGTTTAAGACTTTTTGGAGCATCTTACCTTTACTCTTCAATCTCTTCTAGATGTACATGCCAGAGATTCAGCAGGTTCTGTTTTCTCATCAAAAAGACAGAGAGGACAAAGGCCTTCCCTGGAGGCAGTGGACAAAGGCAGGTTGAGGGCTGGGACCTGGTGAGCTCATGGAGAAGTGCTGGACCATGAGCCCTCTAAAGACCCCCCTTCAAGGGTAAGAGTACAGAGTAACTGTAATGGAATATTATATTTATCACATTAGTGTAATGCTATACTCATCCATTAGGATTGTTACATCTTGATTGTCATAACATAAGCATGTATGTCTTTATTATGAGTTTTACACATCACTGATACGTGTCGTTTGAACTCTTCCTGTTTATTTTTTCAGAATGCTTCCTTGTGACAGAAGGAGTGTTGAGAAGCACAAGAAGGGGATAATCAATGCCGTCCATCAAGTACTTAAAAACTGGTACAGAAAAAGACACTAAAGCTACGTTCTAATATGTACACTAGTGTACCCACTCGGAATAAACCAATGTTTGTCATGCATTTACGTGGTAGTGCTTGGTGGGCATTGAACATAGCATACTAATAACTGTCTCCTCCTTATTCTACTCTTCCCTCTATCATACCCTCTCTCTAGGACTCGGGAAGTGAGGAGGAAGTAAAAACCATCAGGTGTGGCGCCCTCCATGTATCTATAAGTTCAAGCCACCTGGTATAACACTTTATAACAACTAATACTACTATTGAACTTAGATCCAAGTATTGACTTGATCGAGTTCACCTAAATCATAGACCAAATATAGAAGTTAACCTTCACCTTCCACAGCAGTCCAAAAGACAAGGTGATATCTCTGCGATGTGAAGACTGGTTCACTCCCTCCAACACAGGTAAGAGAATTTGGCCTTCACTGAGATGCATCTATGGTTTGATGAGAAAACACAGAATAACATTGCCTACATAACTATTGGTCTGCTCATATCCTGTAAACAGTGGCAGATTTAGGTATAGGCGACATGGGCAGCCGCTCAGGRCGGCACCTTGCCGTGGGCGGCRKAGGGCGCCCGCACCAAAAWWAAWWMMWKKWAAAAAACATTCGTAATGGTGACATTTGCGCGATCGGTTTTCTATCGCTCATTTGCACCTCACATCAATGATATGTCACCGTGTGGGACTGTGGGTCAATTAACCTCGTCGGAGTGGTGGCCCTGATTCTAGTTTGTGAGCTAGGGAGGCTACTGCCTGGGAAGGTCTCCCACTCAGAAATACGAGATGGGGAGGGGGACAGGGGTAGGTTGACCTCAGGTCTCCCCACTGGAAGACCGAGGTAGGGGGGCGGGGGTAGGGTGACCTCAGGTCCTCCCACTGGAAGACCAAGGTTGGGGGAGCGGGGGTAGGTTGACCTCAGGTCTCCCCACTGGAAGACCGAGGTAGGGTGATATAGGATTTGTATTATGTATTTGTGTGATATAGGATTTGTGCAATTTAGTTTTATTTGTGTGTTTTTTGTTAGCAATAGGGTAATAGAGTCATAATTTGATTATCTTTTTAATTTGTTTTTATACATTACAATTTGTTTCTATTTGTCTTTGTTACTTCTTGATATTTATGAGTCTTATTTTGTATATATTTTCATATTTATCTAGTTTTAAATGTTATGATTGTTTATTTGTGTTGTTCCAAATGTCTGATTAAAAATTACAGTTAGTGGGGGGGGGGTAAAGGTATAAGGGCTCGAGGCCAGACCCAGATGCAGCTATGGGATGCAGATGGTTTGACCATTAGATATTTATTAGTTCCAAAAGGGTAAGCAAGAGAATGGTCGTGGACAGGCAAAAGGTCAAAACCAGTTCAGAGTCCAGGAGGTACAGAGTGGCAGGCAGGCTCGAGGTCAGGGCAGGCAGACTGGTCAGGCAGGCGGGTATGGAGTCCAGAAAACAGGCAAGGGTCAAAACCGGGAGGATTAGCAAAAGAGAGAATAGAATAAGCAGGAGTACGGGAAAAACACACTGGTTGACTTGAAACAGACAAGACGAACTGGCACAGAGAGACAGGAAACACAGGGATACATACACTGGGGAAAATAAGCGACACCTGGAGGGGGTGGAGACAATCACAAGGACAGGTGAAACAGATCAAGGTGTGACAGTACCCCCCCTATGGTTCCACCTGGACACATACCTGGCTGACTGGGCAGTGGAAATCGGCAATGAGTGCCGGGTCCATGATCTCTTTAGCAGGAACCCAGCACCTCTCCTCCGGGCCATAACCCTCCCAGACAACCAGGTACTGGAAACCCTTGCCCCGTGGTCGAACACTCAGGAGGCGTCTCACCGTATACGCTGGCTGGCCCTCGATGACCCGGGGGGAGGGATGGGCCTAGAAACAGAAAACACAGGACTGTGAGACAAGGGCTTAATCCTGGACACATGAAAAGTGGGGTGAACACGGAGGGTACGGGGCAACAGCAGACGGACAGCAGTGGGACTAATGACTCTAGAATTGGGGAAAAGAGCAATGAAACGGGGGGATATTTATGAGTCTTATTTTTGTATATATTTTCATATTTATTGAGTTTAAAATGTTATAATTATTTATTTGTGTTGTTCAAAATGTCTGACAAAAAAWTACAGTTAGTGCAGAATGGTGCTTTTTGGGGCTGTAAGTCTGCTCATATTATGGTTTTCAAACATATCAATTGTGATTTTGTAAATTGCTTTACTTTCTGCTTACTGTAGGATGTGGCTGATGGCTTGTCCTCAAAACTAATCGACAAAGGTAAAATAATAATTTCATTATCGTCTCTTCAACCCTCTCTCTCTGCTCTACCCTTACTCTCTATCTCTCACTTCTCTTAACTTCCACTCATATGAGTGTGAGAACAGCTTGTCAAATAGATCAGATATGAAAAACAGAGTTATTTGCACTCCTTGTATTGCTCCAGGTACATAAGAAAAATGTCAATACTTGTAAGTGAAAGTCCAGTGAACTTGCAGTCATGCATACTCCAAAAATGTTTTTAACTTTTCTTAAATCAACCTTTTGGTCAATAGACTGAAAAAAGTCTGGACACCTTTACTTTTTATAACCTCAGACAGGATGTGATCCATATAGACAAAATATAATTACTCCTACATGCATATGGTCCGTTGCAGCTTTCGCCCATTTGTCATTATATGTTGTCCTGTCTGTCTGTCCTGTCTGCATATCCTGTTTGCCACCCCAAGTCACTGCCTGTGAAATATCCCTTGATATGATTTTGTTGTTGTGCAGAAAGATAAACAGTCAGTCAGGCACAGATGAGACTAATCAAAAGGAAAAGTGGCTAAATCAACCTTTTCCAAAGCTTTGCTGAAACATTAACCTCTTCTAGTTAAAGATTTAGATAAGCAGCACCCCCCCTCCCTTTTTGTAAGCTTTTCTTTCTCTTCTGTTGGTAACATATCAAATACATTTATATTCCCRTTATTTACCAATGTTAAATCTCTGTCTCTGCTGCCCTGGGATCAGCTGTAATGTTGATGATCTACACATTGATTTCATTGTATATCCCACCAGGGGACAATCTGGTGTTTTTAGATAGAATTCARGCTATGTTAGATCAAATCCAGACAGTAACTATTCTTTTAGCAGGTGATCTAAATCATACATTTGATTAGATTGACAGACGTAGTAATAAAACGGGGTACATTTAGAGAACCTCCAAAGAGGCTGAAAAATGTAATTTCTGCAAATATTTTACAGGAAACCTAGAGATTGCTATTTCCAACTGCAAAGACTATAACTTTTTTTCTCAAAATAAGAAAAGTTATTCAAGAATTAACTACATGTTTTTTCTCTAAAAATGTTATAGTGTGTGGACTAAAATGTGGACTAAAAAAATCATGATATAGTCTTCTCCCCAGTCTAGCCAGGTTCAATMTGCAGTCATGGAGACAAAGCAGTATGGTAATATAACCTGCCTTGTTTGCATGAGATACATGCTGAAATATTACTGAACTAGTGTTGTAAGAAGATACGTCAAAAAATGGAACAAAAAATGTTCTGTACTTGACCAGATTCACACTGAGATTAATAAATAGATGACCTAAAGTCAGGAGTCTATCAATCTGCAAAACAACAGTATGCATATTACTGAGGAAATATTCATAATGGAAAATATGGCATGCTCAACTCTTAAAAAAGCTTTGTTGGGTGCAGATATGAAATGCATTTTAATAACTCAGATTGTGAGTACTGAATGTCATTTTCATTCAGGAAACTATTCTGATGCAAGGTCTTTCTTATGTCATGTTTGTCAGATGATGCCGAAAGAAAAACTTCTGTATTTCGGTCTCACCTGTATAGTCCTGTACATTCATGGTTAGATTCACTGAAAATCAATCATTCTTTAARGTTGTTTGAGTAACAGATGTTATCTAACCCAGGTGCCCAATTTGTGGATGATAACATGGAAAAACTTGTTCAAAGGATTACCATGGTGATGCCAATAGCAGATGGCCTGCACCAGAGGAAAATGATCCATGATGAGGATTACTCTGAAATCACTGCGGCCCAAACCAGTATGTCAAAGATGAGAAAGCTGTATGTGGCCCTGAAACCAGGAGGAGAGGTGGCTAAATCAGCCTTTTACAAAATTCTACTGGAACAACAATCTCTTCTAGTCAACGAACTGGGTAAGCTCTTCTCTCTCCTCTTTCTCCTCATTTGGTATCATAAGTATCTATCAGTGAAATATATGTGTATTCCAGTCCCTGCTCCCCTGGAATGAGCTGTAATGTTGATTATCTATAATGAGTTTGAATGGAGAAGGTGATGGTTTATTATGGGGCTGCAAAGTTCCCCCTAGCCACCCTGTAAGTCTAAACCCTGCACACAACTGATTATTTCCCTTTGGTTTCCTATATGACTACAGGTGGGGTTGGCCAGAAATGAAGTCATAACTTGAGCGGCTTCTACAGTCTTGGTCTGGACGGACTTTTTTTCAAATCTCACACATTGCCTCAGAAATATTGGTCCTTTCACACCACTGTTGTCAAACAACAATTTGGAACAAAATAAATAAAATAAAAATATTGAATCACATCATGTCTTTTCCTGGTTGCTTAAGTGTTCAGACTGCCTACMGAAGACAGCGAACTAGGACCCGGACTGGGATTTGCCACCAGACAAGAGAAGTCATACAAAAACCTTGACATCTGAATCTTTAATGGTTTTACTATATAAGATTTTGAAAAACAGTGTTTGTGAATCACAGGAGGCTGGGGAGGAGGTGACGGCTCATAGTAAAGGCTGGAATGGAGCAAATTGAATGCCGTTACATTCATTCCGTTCCAGCCWTTACTATGAGGTCGTCCTCCCCAAATAAGGTGCCACCAGCCACCTGTGGTGGGAATGCTGCCAATGTCTCACCATTATGCCTTAAACATACATGGAAACATATTCATTTGAAAAAAAATGTTGATCAATACTACATCTGTGAAATATAAGAGTTTGCCAATGTGGTGAGTGTTCAGGTCCAGGTGGTGGATAGGATACATTTTTACTCACAGTGTAAAGTTGCTCTTTATTCTACAGAAAATCACTGTGTAAACACAAATCATCACTACATGTGCACTTTATAACTGTGTCAGCTTGGAGAGCAGCCCATATAGACCTGTATTTACAAGCAGCCCATTTAGTATATATTCTGCTCTTTTAAAGTGGGACAAAGCGTTTTAGCAACAGGACATCTTATTAAAATCTGTTTTTTTATACACCCTCATTTTCTGGAAAGCGAGCACTTAGATACATGGTCATTTTCACATTTTCATGAAGTCTTAGAATGTTTGGGAATGATGTATACTAAGGAATTTGTGAAAATTCAATAGCAATATAGAGTGGGAAAGTGGCCACACGTTTGGACAATAAATAGACACTGCAGTAAATTTAACCTAATAAAAACATCTGTCTAGTCCAGAACTGGAGTCCACGCAGACCGGTGCTCCATAGCCAATCTGAGTATTCAGTATTCAGATCCCTTGTCTTTTTCCACATTACAGCCTTATTCTAAAATTGATTAAATATTTATTTTCTTCAATCTACACACAATACCCCACAATGACAAAGCAAAAACTGTTTTTTAGAAATGTTTTGCAAATGTATTACAGATAAATACAGAAATACCTAATTTACATAAGTATTCAGACCCTTTGCTATAAGACTCAAAATTGCGCTCAGGTGCGTCCTGTTTCCTTTGATCATCCTTGAGATGTTTCTACARCTTGATTGGAGTCCACCTGTGGTAAATTCAATTGATTGGACATTTTTTGGAAAGGCACACACCTGTCTATATAAAGTCCCACAGTTGACAGTGTCAAAACCAAAACCAAGCCATGAGGTGGAAGGAATTGTCCGTAGAGCTCTGAGACAGGATTGTGTCAAGGCACAGATCTGGGGAAGGGTACCAAAAAATKTCTGAAATRTTGAAGGTCCACAAGAACACAGTTCCCTCCATCATTCTAAAATGGAAGAAGTTTAGAACCACCAAGACTCTTCCTAGAGCTGGCCGCCCATCCAAACTGAGCATTCGGGGGGAGTAGGGCCTTGGTCAGGGAGGTGACCAAGTACCCGATGGCCAATCTGACAGAGCTACAGAGTGGAAATGGGAGTACCATCCAGAAGGACACACATCTCTACAGCACTCCACCACCTACCTTTATGGTAGAGTGGCCAAACAGAAGCCACTCATCAGTAAAAGGCACATTAAAGCCCACTTGTAGTTTGCCAAAAGGCACCTAAAGGGATCTCAGAACATGAGAAACAAGATTCTCTGGTCTCATGAAACCAAGATTGAAAACTTTTGCCTGAATGACAAGCATCACATCTGAAGCAAACCTGGCACCATCCCTATGGTGAAGCATGATGGTGGCAGCATCATGCTGTTGGGACGTTTTTCAGCGGCAGGGACTGGGAGACTAGTCAGGATCGGGGGAAAGATAAACAAAGTACAGAGAGATCTTTGATGAAAACCTGCTCCAGGGCGCTTAGGATCTCAGACAGGACCTTACAACAGGACAACGACCCTAAGTACACAGCCAAGACAATGCAGGTATGGTTTCGGGACATAAGTCTCTGAATGTCCGTGTGTGGCCCAGCTAGAACCCGGACGTGAACCTGTTCGAACATCTCTAGAGAGACCTGAAAATAGCTGTGCAGCGACGCTCCCCATCCAACGTGACAAAGCTTGAGAGGATCTGTAGAGAAGAATGGGAAAAACTCCCCAAAAACATGTGTGCCAAGCTTGTAGCGTCATACCCAAAAAGACTATAGGCTGTAATCGCTGCCAAAGGCACATCATTAAAGTACTGAGTAAAGGGTCTGAATTCTTATGTACTTTAAATGTGATGTTTCCGTTTTTCGGGGMAAAAAAATATAAAATCCTGTTTTTGCTTTGTCATTATTTTGTGTAGTTTGATGAGGGAAAAAAACTATTTAATCAATTAAAGAATAAGGCTGTAATGTAACAAAATGTGGARAAAGTCAAGGGGTATGAATAATTTCCGAATGCGCTGTATATGCCAACAAGAAATTTACCACAATGGCCTGTCATCATTCACTTCRAACTGTGTGTTTACAGGCAATTTAACAGCTCGACTTTAGATCAGCAAAAGCAAAAAAAATAAAAGCCCCAAAATAAACTTGAATGCATTTCTGCAAATATGTAGCTAAATACCACACGAGACCTCTTACATTTGGGAACTTCACAGTCTTATTGATCAAACAACCGTAAAAAGTTAGGCTATCTTTCCCTAWGTGCACATCAACAACAACAAGAAAAATAACTAAAGCTAGCCAGAGCAAGATGAGCTAAAATCTAACAAAGGAACATTAGATAAACCYTCTCAAACTTTTTCAGCTTTTGTTGGCCTTCAAAATTGCACGGATAACCGATGGGGAAAATCCTGCTTGTCCTTCTGCAGTTTGCCTGCCAATTCATGCGTTATCCCAACCAAGCACCCAAGTTAACAGGCTAAAGTTGGCTAGCTTACTAGCTAGCTACTTCCAGACACAAATGACAGAACACCTCACTGACCATTTTTATATAGACCATTTGTGACTAACAATTGCTTTTTTTGCCTACGTTTACTGACACCGGCCATATTCAGCGGGTCTTGTGCATTCGTAAATTCATCAGTTATTCTGCGCTCTGGCCCACTCAGACAAGAGTCTCTGAAATCAGAGTAGATAGCTAGCTAGAGTGAATTTGCAAATGCAAGAGATATGCTAACTAGATAACTAGCAAAGCAATTCACATTTCTTGCTAGCTAACCAAATGACATGTGCTTCAAAAGTTGTGTAGCCACCGAAAAGCGATAAGAAGGGATAAAGTCACTCACTAACCCACTCCTCCAATGACATGAAGTCCACCTGGCGGCTAGCTACAGTTGAAGTCGGAGTTTACATACACCTTAGCCAAATACATTTAAACTCAGTTTTTCACAATTCCTGACATTTAATCATAGTAAAAATTCCCTGTCTTAGGTCAGTTAGGATCACCACTTTATGTTTGGAATGTGAAATGTCAGAATAATTGTAGAGAGAATGATTTATTTCAGCTTTTATTTCTTTCATCACATTCCCAGTGGGTCAGAAGTTTACATACACTCAATTAGTATTTGGTAACATTGCCTTTAAATTGTTTAACTTGGATCAAACATTTCGGGTAGCCTTCCACAAGCTTCCCACAATAAGCTGGGTAAATTTTGGCCCATTCCTCCTGACAGAGCTGGTGTAACTGAGTCAGGTTTGTAGGCCTCCTTGCCCGCACACACTTTTTCAGTTCTGCACACAAATTTTCTACAGGATTGAGGTCAAGGCTTTGTAATGGCCACTCCAATACCTTGACGTTGTGGTCCATTAAGCCATTTTGCCACAACTTTGGAAGTATGCTTGGAGTCATTGTCCATTTGGAAGACTCATTTGCGACCAAACTTTAACTTCCTGACTGATGTCTTGAGATGATGCTTCAATATATCCACATACTTTTTCTGCCTCATGATGCCATCTATTKTATGAAGTGCACCAGTCCCTCTTGCAGAAAAGCACCCCCACAACATGATGCTGCCACCCCCATGCTTCACGGTTGTGATGGTGTTCTACGGCTTGCAAGCCTCCCCTTTTTMCTCCAAACATAACATTGGTCATTATGGCCAAACAGTTCTATTTTTGTTTCATCAGACCAGAGGACATTTCTCCAAAAAGTATGATCTTTGTCCCCATGTGCAGTTGCAAACCATAGTCTGGCTTTTTTTATGGCGGTTTCGGAGCAGTGGCTTCTTCCTTGCTGAGCGGCCTATCAGGTTATGTCGATATAGGACTCGTTATACTGTGGATATAGATACTTTTGTACCCATTTCCTCCAACATCTTCACAAGGTCCTTTGCTGTTCAGTGATTGATTTGTACTTTTCGCACCAAAGTACGTTCATCTCTAGTATGTTTGGAAATTGCTCCGAAGAATGAACCAGACTTGTGGAGGTCTACAACTTTTTTTCTGAGGTCTTGGCTGATTTCTTTTGATTTTCCCATGATGTCAAGCAAAGAGGCACTGAGTTTGAAGGTAGGCCTTGAAATACATCCACAGGTACACCTCCAATTGACTCAAATGATGTCAATTAGCCTATCAGAAGCTTCTAAAGCCATAACATAATTTTCTGGAATTTTCCAAGCTGTTTAAAGGCACAGTCAACTTAGTGTATGTAAACTTCTGACCCACTGGAATTGTGATACAGTGAATTATAAGTGAAATAATCTGTCTGTAAACAATTGTTGGAAATATTACTTGTGTCATGCACAAAGTAGATGTTCTAACCAACTTGCCAAAACTATAGTTTGTTAACAAGACATTTGTGGAGTGGTTGAAAAACAAGTTTTAATGACTACAACCTAAGTGAATGTAAACTTCAGACTTCAACTGTATATCACGGAACTAGAATGACMTTCACTCTCTCTCTCTACATCTCTCTGCTCTGATAGACATGAGACTGCAACTCACATTCATCATTCATTTCCTTATAGAATCATAGACCGCCAAAGGTTCTGGAGGAGCTGCAGCAACCTTGAAAAATTGAAATAAATTTGCCTAAGTTACAGAATTACTGCTGTCTGTTCAGAAAGAAATGAAATAATTAATAATAGCCTACTACACCCCGAGAAGGCCTATAATTTAGCCACAGAGGATCAATAGCTTCTCTTTAAAAAAATAGCCTAGTTGTGGATTGTGTGTAGCCCAATAACAAGGCATAGCCTACAGTCAGGAAGACTCTGCAAATCTGTCAGTGAACAGCATGCAGACAAAACATGCCTTTCGCAATATTTCAAATACATTCACGGGAAAACACAGGTTGGAAAGAAAATGGCTTCTGCTGAAAAGAGAAGACTAATCTGTCTGCTCTAAGCTATCAAAATGTTTGACCAACTTCAAAATATTATGCATGATTGGGTGAGTCAGTTAAACTGGAAAGCATTTTCAGGACTATAATTTCCTCCTCATCTTGTATCCTACAATATGTCACCACACACCTAGGCAATTGATGGATTCAAGGTCATTTTTATTGATCTCCGATTCTCAGTTTGTTAGTGTCAAAGTAGCCTGTCATTTCGACCATTTGTGCAGTATTAAAAGGCCACATTTTCCCCAGACCCTAGGCTACCAAAAATGTTCCTCATTTCTGTAAGTGCTTCTATTCGCAACTTCCGTAAGTGCCTCTATTCTAGTGCTCTATGCAACTATGCTAATGCAGTGATATGCATGCAATGCTTTATTATAAAGGCTAAAAAAATTCTCATGCATTCCGGTACCTCAGAGCTTCCCAGGTCACCCCCCTCTTGTGCTAACTTTTTGTTCTGGCACCGCCTGATTTTCAAATTAAGCACTGAATATACTGTATTGTACCAAATGGAGTCAATCAAATTTAGATACCAAATCCTACGAATTGCACTGCGGCCAGGTAGGTTTCTGCACAAAGCAAGATTGACACATATTATTATTATATATATCATTATCATATTGTTAAAATGTTTTATGTTTTAAGTACATTTTGAAGAACGACACACAGAGGAGAAAATTTCAGGTCTCCTGAGTGCAAACTTGAACGTTGTGAAAATTCTGTGCAACTTTCAGCGCATTTACTGTGAACACTGAGGTTGTACTCGCTTTAAGTTCGTTTTAAAAGTGGTCAAGTAGGCTACTGTGGCTATTTGATCATAATGTAGGTCTACCAGAGAGGCCTACCATSAAAAACAATGGAGAAAATGCATCACATAACATTCTAACATGTAAATAGCTGTTCTATTATTCAGCATACAGTAGCACCCAATGTGTGGTGTTCGATGAAGGGCCTACTTTCCATGAGACTTTTGAAAAAAACATGCAGGGGTTGACATATCCATTAAAAATGTTGTGTTTAATTAATGCAAGAAACTATTTTACAAAATCAAATGCATTATTATTCCCATACCATTATTACAGAGAATCAGTCAAATTATGCTGCCCTCTGCCTATTGGCTACTGCGCTTATTCAAGCTTGACTMATAATACACCACTGCCCCTTAAAAAAAAGGATCTCTTTACCCCACTTGCTTTTCAAAAATGCATAGAAATGTACTTTTTGTGCTCTTGTAGGAAGCAGTCAATCCTCAATTGTGGACTACAAATTATAACTGGGCTAAAATCACTAACTAGCAAAGGATATGAACAAATGTGCACAGGTGGCTACATGCAGCTCTTGCTTTGATCTCAAAACAAGCACATCTACTCACAACTGCTCATGCTGTAAACATAGTTCCATTTAAAGTGAATGGCACAGATCCATATATGGAAATGCTCTATTTGCATATATGCTTACTGCAGCTCTGATTGGTTATGGGCTGAGTCTTGCCTGCACTCCGATGCATTCTGCCTACAAAAAAATCTCTTGCATAGTTTTGCATACAATCCTTGCATGGTTTGTTTTGTTTCAGTGCGTTGCACTGAAAGTGGCTAATATTGCAATGAATCGATGACAATTCCCACAGTAAAGGGAAAAGTTGACAGTGTTAACTAAAGGGGGAAAACTCTAGAAAGTAGAGTGAAGTTCAATCTCGTGTTTCTCTGCACAGGCTGATATTTCTTCTGTGGCAGTCTTGAGGAGCTGCATGACGCGCTCCTCAATAATAAACAATAGTGAGGTAGCTATGAGTAGATAGAATGTGGGTGGAATTAAATTTAATCTGTAGGCGAAAGAAACGCACACCTGTTTAAGCGAGGTGCTGGAACACTTGARAAAGAAAAGGAGAGCCGCACACTGGAAATTCTAGTTACACACAATATTGATACTTAWTTTGAATAAAATTTCAAATTCCTGGCGACAGGGCACTCCTACAGGACAATCGGGTTCAGCTTCCGAGTTGGACGGTCCACGGTGGCAGGTATTGTCCGCTCTGTGGCACAAGCCATTTGAGACTGAAATCATGCCTGTCCCCAAAGAGGAAGACTGGAGGGCCATCGCTGCTGAGTTCCTGGAGAGGTGGGATTTCCCCAACTGTCTTGGATCCATTGACAGGAAACATGTAGTAATCCAGGCGCCACCCTGCTCGGGTTCACAATTCTACAACTACAAGGTTACATATTCAGTTGTACTCTTGGATTTTTTCGGTGCTAACTACTGTTTCCGTGTAGTAGATGTTGGTGCTTATGGCAAGGGAACTGATGGCAGACCCTCCTGGACTCTGCCTTCAGCCAGGCACTTCAGGACAGCACCCTATAGATAACCACCACCTGCATCACTGAAGACTGGAGACCCATCCCCCCCTTCCCTTTGAGGCCCAACCTCATAAGGCCAGCTGCCATTGCCTGTAAGGATCTTCAACAAACGACTGTCCAGAGCAAGGTTAGCTGTTGGACACGCCAAATGGTCACTTACCTGATGTCACCAAGGAAGGTGCCACCACCTACCCCAGACAGGCACTCCAGGTGATACTTCTCATCGCCAGCAGGTGAAGTCCCATGGCAGCATGCCATGAAGGTTATTTTAAAGAAACATCAATAACAATGGACTACAGCCGTTGTCCATAAAATACATTTTTTCCCTCAGGTTATATAATGTCTCATAGTCTCTCTTCATTTGGAAGTCATATTGAGTGAATTTGGGAGTAAAGACCACACTATAACCCCTTCCCTCCCTTTAACATCAGTATAATGCACACCTGGCATGGTACATCAGGTGAGCAGGAGCTCTAATTAAGGTTATACGACATACAGTTACTTTGACAACAATGGGAAAGGGTAACCTAGGGTGAAAACAATTAGCACAGTTTTCCACCATCTTCACTGGTCTGACAACAAAACGCAGGTGGACARAAAAATGAATTAGGAAGTGATTGGGTTTTTTCTTTCATCTTGTCTTAGACTCTTTCCTCTGTACACCTTTGCAGATCTAATTGAGATACTAAGAAACAAATTAAATGAAAAACATTACAGGAGAAAGTACAAGAAAGAACATGACTGGTATGTGCGTTATTGCCTGCCTTCTCCCCTATGGTTAGCCACCACCATTCATCTCGACAGCCTCCTCAGGCAGAGGGAGATAAAAGGGCGTGGCATTGGACACGTGAGGTGCCTCGAGGAGAAGAGCAGTGTGTGTTTGTCTCTGTAAATAAGAAAATAATGTGTATGCATAACACAAACAGTTCCATTACCCTGGTTTTCAGGTGGTTTTAAATGAAAGAAATCTATTCACCTTTAGACCAACAAGAGAATCTGTGAATTCTCTGGTGTGTGAGTTTCAATTCAGTCAATTCAGAAAGATATGTAACACTAATAATGAATGTTATCCTAAGAATTTAGTAACAATTAACTTTATGAATTGACGGAATTTAAACAGAATTGACACGTGTGTGAAAGGAAAGGTACAATGAGGGAGGTCAAAACAATAGCAACCAGACAACTCCTCTCTTCCTCCTGTCGTTCCTGTGAGCTGACTATCTTGACTCCATCCCTGGTAGGGAAGAGAAAAACAACACATACAAGCATTACATAATACCATAGAAGGTGAGATTTATGTTTACTAAATACTGCTTGTGTAGTGTAGTTAGTGGCATAAATATTGTAAGAGTGTGGTACAGTTGGTAATTCTTGCTGTGCACTTTGAGATCAAAAGATTAATATGACAGGCACATATTTAGACAGCAAACTGTTGTTTCAGGGTATTTTCAAACCCAACTATACATTTGACTCATATTAATCCGTTGATCTGAAATACCAATTAGCGTACATGAGTATGCAAAAATGACCCCACTTTAC
Source organism: Salvelinus sp. IW2-2015 (assembly GCF_002910315.2). Classification (NCBI taxonomy): domain Eukaryota; kingdom Metazoa; phylum Chordata; class Actinopteri; order Salmoniformes; family Salmonidae; genus Salvelinus; species Salvelinus sp. IW2-2015. Next base: position 26,658,722 of record NC_036866.1, read on the forward strand.
TTCACTGTCGCAATACTTGACACATCCTGTGTAAAGAGAGAGATCCTTTTGTCGTTTGGACTGACCATAAAACCGTTGAAGTACATCCTTCTGCCAAACGACTTAATGGTCACGTTCAACCGCTCGTTGGGCGTTGTTGTTTCGCTCGTTTCGATTCGTGATTCCTATTCGCCCGGTGAAATGAACAGCCAAGCCTGATCGCTTTATCCCGTCTCTTTAGTTCTTCTGTGGCTTCTACCGACCCCGAGGGGATCTCCCTGAAGGGCGTGTTTGTCGTGGCTTTGACTGTCTGGGAATTGAGAGACAGGTAAAGCACAGCACCTCACTCACACTGCGATCGACCGGCGCTTGTCCTAGTAACCTTCTGTTCGTCCTGTCTACTACTCGTCTGGCTGTTCTTCAGTGGGCTCACGTCTGCACAAGTTAGCTGGCCACCCGGCGTTCGGGGTACGCTTGCTTCTATTCGCCAGCCGGTTTTGGTGGCCTAACTCAGGAGCGGGACACGCGTGTTTCGTGGCTGCTTGTTCGGACTGCGCGCAGACTAAGTCAGGTAACTCTCCTCCTGCCGGTCGTCTCAGACCGCTTCCCATTCCTTCTCGACCATGGTCTCACATCGCCTATAGACTTTAATCGGTCTCCTTCGTCTGCGGGGAAGACTGTGATTCTTACGGTTATCGATAGGTTCTCGTAAGGCGGCACATTTCATTCCCCTCGCTAAGCTTCCTTCCGCTAAGGAGACGGCACAAATCATCATTGAGAATGTGTCAGAATTATGCTCCGCGTTAGACGCCGTTTCAGACAGAGGTCCGCAATTCACGAGTCACAGTTTTGGAGGGAGTTCTGTCGTTTGATCTGGTGCTTCCGTCGTCTCTGCTTCCGGGTTTCATCCCCAGTTTAACGGTCAAGCAGAGAAGGGCCATCAGTCGATTGGTCGCATATTACGCAGCCTTTCGTTTCGAAACCCTGCGTCTTGGGCAGAACCGCTCCCCTGGGGCTGAGTACGCTCGACAACTCGCTTCCTTCGTCTGCTACCGGTCTAATCTCCGTTTCAGAGTAGTCTTGGGTACCAGCCTCCTCTGTTCTCGTCCCAGCTGCCGAGTCCAGCTTGTTCCCTCCGCTCAGGCTTTTGTCCAACGTTGTGAGCGCACCTGGAGGAGGGTCAGGTCTGCACTTTGCCGTTACAGGGCGCAGACTGTGAGAGCCGCCAATAAACGTAGGATTAAGAGTCCTAGGTATTGTCGGCGGTCAGAGAGTGTGGCCTTTCCACTCGTAACCTTCCCCTTACGACAGCTTCTCGGAAGTTGACTCCCGCGGTTTCATTGGTCCGTTTCGTGTCTCTCAGGTCGTCAATCCTGTCGCTGTGCGACTGCTTCTTCCGGCAACATCTTCGTCGCGTCACCCCTGTCTTCCATGTCTCTTGTGTCAAGCTTTTCTCGCGCCCCGTTCGTCTTCCCCTCCCCCCCCCCCGTCCTGTCGAGGGCGCTCCTATTTACAAGGTAAGGAAGATCATGGACATGCGTCTTCGGGGACGTGGTCACCAGTACTTTAGTGGATTGGGAGGGTTACGGTCCTGAGGAGAGGAGTTGGGTCCATCTCGGACGTGCTGGACCGTTCGTTGATTGATGATTTCCTTCGTTGCCGCCAGGTTTTCCTCTCGAGTTGCGCCAGGAGGCGCTCGGTGAGTGGGGGGGTACTGTCATGTTTTGTCTTTGATCATGTCTTGTCCCTGTGCTTCCTCTGCTGGTCTTATTAGGTTCTTTCCCTCTTTCTCTTCTCTCTCTCTCTCCTCCTCCTCTCTCCCTCTCCCGCTCTCTCTCTCTATCGTTCCGTTCCTGCTCCAGCTGTTTCTCATTCTCCTAACGACCTCATTTACTCTTTCACACCTGTCCCCTATTTTGCCCTCTGATTAGAGTCCCTATTTCTCCCTCTGTTTTCCGCTTCTGTCCTTCGTCGGATTCTTGTTTGATGTTTGCTGTCCTGTGTCCTTGTTCCGCCCTGTCGTGTTCTTTGCCTCTTCAGATGCTGCGTGTGAGCAGGTGTCTATGTCAGCTACGGCCAGTGCCTTCCTGAAGCGACCTTGCAGTCTGTGGTCGCGTCTCCAGTCGTTCCTCTCTATTGACGAGAGGATTTCAGTTTCTGTTTTGGATTTACCATTGATAATATCCAGGAGAATCATTATTTGTTTAATACTGGTAAAGACTCTGTTACTATTACGTCGCTTTTGGTCCTCATTCACCAGCATAACAACAC
>NC_036866.1:26660996-26671830 GCF_002910315.2 Salvelinus sp. IW2-2015
GCAACTTCAGGCGCTTCTGCTACATTCTTTATTTTCTGGATCCGTTTATTGCGCCTAGAGCAACAAGTGAAATTTTACAGCCAGACCCTCAACGATCTGTAAGTGCGATCACTTCCTCCACCAGTGCAGCTAGACACTACGTCATCTACAAGTATGTCTCCACCGGTGCAGCTAGACCCTCTACGTCATCTACATGTATGTCTCCACCGGTGCAGCTAGACCCTCTACGTCATCTACAATATGTCCTCCACCGGTGCAGCTAGACCCTCTACGTCATCTACAAGTATGTCCTCCACCAGTGCAGCTAGACACTCTACGTCATCTACAAGTATGTCCTCCACCGGTGCAGCTAGACCCTCTACGTCATCTACAAGTATGTCCTCCACCGGTGCAGCTAGACACTCTACGTCATCTACAAGTATGTCCTCTCACGGTGCAGCTAGACACTCTACGTCATCTACAATATGTCCTCTACGGTGCAGCTAGACCCTCTATGTCATCTACAATGTTGTCCTCCACCGGTGCAGCTAGACCCTCTACGTCATCTACAAGTAGTCCTCCACCGGTGCAGCTAGACACTCTACGTCATCTACAAATATGTCCTCCTACCGGTGCAGTCTAGACCTCTATTGTCATCTACAAAGTATGTCCTCTCACTGGTGCAAGCTAGACCCTCTATGTCATCTACAAATATGTCCTCCACCGGTGCAGCTAGACACTCTACGTCATCTACAAGTATGTCCTCCACCGGTGCAGCTAGACTCTACGTCATCTACAAGTATGTCCTCTACCGGTGCAGCTAGACCCTCTACGTGTCATCTACAACTATGTCCTCCACCGGAGCAGTGTGACCCTCTATGTCATCTACAAGTATGTCCTCCACCGGTGCAGCTAGACACTCTACAGTCATCTACAAATATGTCCTCTACCGGTGCAGCTAGACCACTCTACTGTCATCTACAAATATGTCCTCTACCGGTGCAGTGTGACCCTCTACTGTCATCTACAAAGTATTCCTCCACCAGTGCAGCTAGACACTCTACGTCATCTACAAGTTATGTCCTCCACCGGTGCAGTGAACCCTCTACGTCACTACAAATATGTCCTCCACCGGTGCATGCTAGACCCTCTACGTCATCTACAAATATGTCCTCCACCGTGCAGCTAGACATCTACGTCATCTGTACAAGTATGTCCTCTACCGGTGCAGCTAGACACTCTACGTCATCTACAAGTATGTCCTCCACCAGTGCAGCTAGACACTCTACGTCATCTACAAGTATGTCCTCCACCGGTGCAGTGTAACCCTCTACGTCATCTACAAGTTTGTCCTCCCCACCGGTGCAGTGTAAACCCTCTACGTCATCTACAAGTATGTCCTCCACCGGTACAGTGTGACCCTCTACGTCATCTACAAATATGTCCTCTACCGGTGCAGTGTAACCTCTCTACGTCATCTACAAGTATGTCCTCCACCAGTGCAGCTAGACCCTCTACGTCATCTACAAGTATGTCCTCCACCGGTGCAGCGAGACCTCTACGTCATCTACAAGTATGTCCTCCACCGTGGCAGCTAGACACTCTACGTCATCTACAAATATGTCCTCTACCCGGTGCAGTGGACCCTCTACTCATCTTCAAGTATGCCTCCACCGGTGCAGCTAGACACTCTACTCATCTACAAGTATGTCCTCCACCGGTGCAGCTAGACACTCTACGTCATCTAACAAATATGTCTTCTACCGGTGCAGCTAGACACTCTACGTCATCTACAAATATGTCCCTACCGGTGCGCTAGGACACTCTACGTCATCTACAAATATGTCCTCTACCGGTGCAGCTAGACACTCTACGTCATCTACAAATATGTCCTCTACCGCGTGCAGCTAGACACTCTACGTCATCTACAAATATGTCCTCTACCGTGTGGGCCAGCTTAACCTCTACGTCATCTACAAATATGTTCACTCACCGGTGCAGTGCTAGACACTCTACGTCATCTACAAGTATGTCCTCCACTGGTGCAGCTAGACCCTCTATGTCATCTACAAGTATGTCCCACTGGTGCAGCTAGACCCTCTACGTCATTCAAGTATGTCCTCCACTGGTGCAGCTAAACACTCTACGTCATCTTCAAGTATGTCTACCACCGGTGCAGCTAGACACTCTACGTCATCTTCAAGTATGTCCTCCACTGGTGCAGCTAAACACTCTACGTCATCTTCAAGTATTCCTCCACTGGTGCATGCTAGACCCTGTACGTCATCTTCAAGTATGTCCTCCACTGGTGCAGCTAAACACTCTACGTCATCTACAAATATGTCCTCCACCGGGCAGCTGAACCCTCTACGACGTCTACGTCATCCGCAAGTTGACCATCACCGGTGCAGCCATGCAGACACTGGAATGAGAGACCTCTGGACCAGGGACCTGGTGAGATTATTATGCACCGCTCACCGAAGTGGACCACTGAGGACTCAAAACGGGTTGTGGCCGTGGAGAAACACGTGCAGAAAAACGAAGAGGAACAACTCACACCAGGCGTCATTGGAGTACCAGCCCCCAGATCCACTCAACTAATTTCAGCAGAGGCTCTTCCAAGCTGTCGAGAGGAAAGCAGCCCAACCTGATGCTCACAGGAAGGAGGAGGAAGAGACCCTCTTTGCATGTGCCTGGTTCTAACCCTGAAGAGCGCCTCGGCAAGAAAAGCAGCAGCCCAGTTAAGCTTCAAGTTCAATGGTTCTTTTTTAATCCCACAACAGTGTCATGTTTTGTCTTTGATCATGTCTTGTTCCCTGTGCTTCCCTCTGCTGGTCTTATTAGGTTCTTTCCCTCTTTCTCTCCTCTCTCTCCTCCTCCTCCTCTCTCCCTCTCCCGCTCTCTCTCTCTATCGTTCCGTTCCTGCTCCCAGCTGTTTCTCATTCTCCTAACGACCTCATTTACTCTTTCACACCTGTCCCCTATTTTGCCCTCTGATTAGAGTCCCTATTTCTCCCTCTGTTTTCCGCTTCTGTCCTTGTCGGATTCTTGTTTGATGTTTGCTGTCCTGTGTCCTTGTTTCCGCCCTGTCGTGTCTTTGCCCCTTCAGATGCTGCGTGTGAGCAGGTGTCTATGTCAGCTACGGCCAGTGCCTTCCTGAAGCGACCTGCAGTCTGTGTCGCGTCTCCAGTCGTTCCTCTCTATTGACGAGAGGATTTCAGTTTCTCGTTTTGGATTTACCATTGATAATATCCAGGAGAATCATTATTTGTTTAATACTGGAATAAAGACTCTGTTACTATTACGTCGCTTTTGGGTCCTCATTCCACCAGCATACAGAAGAATCCGACCAAGATGGACCAGCGACTATGATTCTCTCAACACTGCCGTCGAGTTCCAGGGAGCAATGCTCGGCAGACTACGAGCAGGGAATGCGTTTGGCTGCTCGTCATGCCGTTGAGACCCTGGCCGCTCAGGTCTCGATCTCTCTGGCAGTTTTCAGAGTCTTCGTCTCGTGCCACCAGCTACTTCCTGGTCTTCCGGAGTCTTCCTGACCCAGACCTCTCCTCCGCCCCTCGCTCTGATACCTGTCCCTGAGTCCTCTCCATTCCCTCCTACAGTCTTCTTCTACATAGTAATGAGTACATAAGCCAAACCATCACCTAGCAGAACTATAGTTATTAGATAGCGAACATGGACATGTCACCTACTGTACACACAGACACACTTATCTGACCAAATGATCAGAAGAATCAAAAAATAATTTCTATTACTATTTCTCTAACACACGGATATTTGGCCAAATTACCAGGGGTAGTAACTAGCATAATTTCTATGACCATCTCTCTCCCACAAACACAAATTTCATTGGCTAGGTTAGCAAGCTAGTTAGCTAGCTAGCCACATCTAGAAGTGTATTGCCAAACTGACCTGGAAATCCAACTATCGTGGACACTTATCTCCAAGCAGCATTTTTTGCGTTTATGTCCCTGTAGCTGTCAGCAGATCTGTAAAAAAACACGGTTTTGATGATACTGTGAAAATGATTCTCTCCTCCATGTGTCCAACAACCGCATGCGACCGTCTGCAACACGTGTGTAGATACCGGGATTCTGTCACGCGGGACTAGGTGGGTGCAGGAATCAGGCGCAGAGAGAGTTCCACTGGGGTATAGTGCTCTTTAATATGGCACACATAAAATATAAGCCCAACAAATACAGGGCGCGGACATATAACGTGACAACCCAAAAACCACAGGGTGTCAAGTGGAAGAAAGAAAATACACCTCAGCCTACAATGCACACACGTAACAAAATAGAGACAATCCCACACAAAACAAGGGCGGGTCTACCTACTAAATATAGGGAAGCTCATTAACCGAAAACAACAGAAACACAGGTGAAACTAATAAGACAAAACAAACAGACAAACGAAAAAAGGGATCGGTGGCGGCTAGTAGGACGGTGACGACGACCGCCGAGCACCGCCCGAACAGGCAGRGGAGCCAACTTCGGCGGAAGTCGTGACAGATTCAGTATAGTTGTGTAGCTGCTCAAAATGTTATGCAGCATTGATGCAATGACGCTGTCGGCGCAATCAAGGCTTTAGAGGGAACATTGCAGAGGAGTATGAAAATGTTAAATGACATTTAAAAGAAGACATTGGGTCTGCAGAAGAACAGAGGATTGCGTTAGGTCTTACCCAGATTTTCCATGTCAATTGTTTCTGACTACCAGATTTTCAAAGAAGCACATGAACCCAGCAAAGAACTGGGCACGTACTTTCTAGTATCGTCTATAACAATCTCTTTCACATTCAAAGTAAGACTGATTTAATGTCACTTTTATTCATACAAAACAAACAATTATAGAAATTATTATAATTATAGAAAGAAAAGTCTCACCCTTGGAAAGGGTTCTAGTATTGCTTCAAATAGCATTAGCTGAGGAAATGGTATGTTGGAGATAAAAAATAATAAAAAGTAACCTGGGTGTTTTTTCACACAAACTCGTCTTGTCCTGCTCAGGTTCCACACATTGAGCTGTAAAACTAAACAGATGTCTCTCACACTCCCTACATGGGGCTAAAATACTACAAACAAACATAAATAACAACAGCACATTAATTTGGCATTTTTACAAAACACAGCTTTATCCAGTGTCCGCTTTTCTATTCTGGGTTCTGAAAATGAAAACAATGACAACAATAACAGAAGGAGAACTTTCTGTGGCCGGAGAGAGAGGAGCAGACAGGAGAGAGGGAATGGAAAATGTGTGAGTTCTGTTTATCCCTGCATCAGGCTTCCCAAGAAGACTGGCTGGCTGTCCTTCATGTAGCATGTTCCGTGTTTTGTGTCCATGTTAAGTCTCCTCTCGGTCTGTGTTTGAGTGGAGATGCTGATGTGAGTACTATAGCAGGCAGACAAAGCAGTGTGTAGTCTCTATAGGGGATACTCTTCTCTGCAAAGTCTGTCTGTCTGTTGGTGAGAGAAGCAGAGGTGGTTAAGTTTCCTTGGTCACTGCCTGTGGTGAGAGCTGTAGCAGACAGACAAAGAGGTCTGTAGTACTGTTGGTATTTAGTAGGCAGACAAAAGGGTCTGTAGTCTTTCTCAACAGGGTCAGATAAATCAGAATCAGGAAGTGAAGTCCACCTCAGATGACATGTGCCATAGACTCTGCACAAACATACCTCTATGTACACAGTTGCCCTCTCAAACATCCCCCCCACCCCATGGGTCCCTAAGTGGTACGTTCCTCCCCATTAGCCTCCAGCTTGGTCCACCAAGATTGCTTTTCATCTTCACGAACTCAGGGGTGTTCTCCTGCTCCTCCTCATCCTTCTGCTGGTCCAACTCCAGCTAAACACAGACAGATAAGTGTGTTAGGTTAAATGTTAGTACAAGTACATTTTAGCTTGTAAACTTAACAAAAAAAGAAACGTCCCAATTTTCAGGACCCTGTCTTTCAAAGATAATTCGTAAAAATCCAAATAACTTCACAGATCTTCATTGTAAAGGGTTTAAGCACTGTTTCCCATGCGTGTTCAACGAACCATAAACAATTAATGAACATGCACCTGTGGAACGGTCGTTAAGACACTAACAGCTTACAGACGGTAGGCAAATAAGGTCATAGTTATGAAAACTTAGGACACTAAAGAGGCCTTTCTACTGACACCAAAAGAAAGATGCCCAGGGTCCCTACTCATCTGCGTGAACGTGCCTTAGGCATGCTGCAAGGAGGCATGAGGACTGCAGATGCAATTAATTGCAATGTCCGTACTGTGAGATGCCTAAGACAGCTCTACAGGGAGACAGGGCGGACAGCTGATCGTCCTCGCAGTGGCAGACCACGTGTAACAACAYCTACACAGGATCGGTACATCCGAACATCACACCTGCGGGACAAGTACAGGATGGCAACAACAACTGTCTGAGTTACACCAGGAAAGCACAATCCCTCCATCAATTCTCAGACTGTCCGCAATAGKCTGAGAGGCTGGACTGAGGGCTTGTAGGCCTGTTGTAAGGCAGGTCCTCACCAGACATCATATCGAAGTAAACATGGAGTCACATGATGATATGGTGTGTGCTCCTCCCAATACATTTTGGAAAACCATGTAGTTTATTAGGCTACACATTAAATAACTTATGATGAACAGTCATAGGGTGGTGAAAGTGCAGGGAAACCTTGATGCCGCTTTACAAAAAATATTGAGGGTCTTATTCTGGAGACATGATGATCGTGATGATCGATGCTTGACTGCCATTTGACAAATATAAATAAACTCTCTCTCTTAATAATCTCATCATGTACACTAGCATACCTGCACAGCCTTCCCGCACTGTATCTGTCTGCGAGCAGTTGGCTAGATCGTACCTGTCAAGACTAGAATAGCACATTTGCTATTTAACTCAACAGTTTTTGTGACAAAACTATCGGTAGAGTTGAAAATGGGAAATAAACACATTGAACTTCAGATATTTTTTTTCGGTACATGAAAAGTACATTTTGTGTGCAGTATGTCATCACACACACAATTACTATCCACAACAAGTCTGTTTGGTGGAACACCAGTGGTGGGAAAATGGCCATAATTTCTTTATGCAGATATTCATATGAAAATCTATCTCCAATAGGATGGAAACTTAGCTTATATAGCATAATCATAAATTGGATACTTTTCAAATAAAACAGATGGCTAGTATAGTCTCAAATATTACACAATTATGCATGCTACACCATGCCACTGCATTCAATGCCATCTGGTGGAGAAAATGTGTCAAGTCTGACTGTACAACTTCAACCTTTCTGACTCCACCTCCTCTGATAAACAAAATGAGGTGGAAACACCTAAGATACTGAAGTGAGAGTAAAATAAATTAAGTGAAGATTCCATTTAAATACAGGAGAGTTACGGGGAACATAATTTTTAAGCACGGTCACAGGTAAGGAAGTCATAGTATAATGAGTACAAGAAGCAATGGATACTCAGCTACTATCTAATCTTATACACATAATAAGAATGTTATCATTATCAGGAGGTAAGTTGATGCACAGTAACATAGTGGAGAGACTGTGCCATGGTAAACTAAATGATAACTCAACATTGATATGTACTGTAATGCAAAGCTGAATAACATGCTTGAATCATACATCTGATTTGTGTTTGCTGATTTTTGAGATGATTATTTCAGAGACAATATGAGCTTTAGAGAGGTAGGAAATAAGTCAGCTATTATCATATCACACAAACTGGTAGTCCAGGGCAAAGGGTGAATGTGACTGATGATGTGCAATCCTGTAAACTGCTTAATCAGAGTGTTACGGATACAAGTATTCTGTGTGTATCCTGTGTGTATTTCTTTCTCTCCTTCTCCCCTACTCACAGGTGACAATCATCATTCCCCAATCAGTCATCAATCAGTCGCTAATCGGAAGACACCTGCTCCTTTTCCCTTACCCAATCACAGTCCCTTTCCCTTGGTTTAAAAACCCTGTCAGTTGTGTTCTCTAGAGCTTAAGCCTCTCTGTCAATGCCATATGTCTGTAGATCCATTGTGTTGGTTTGCAACTACATGTCACTTTGTCCCCACATGTGAGTATTGGTTTTGTTATGGTGTTTGAGTGTTTCTTTTGATAGTGGGAAAAGGGGGTAACCAGACAGTTCGCCCATGGGCATACACTACCCGTAGGTAAACTTTGTTAGAATAGGGCGGACCACCCACTGTATTTTTGGTTAGTTAGCTGTTGGTGAAGTAGGCTAGTCTAACTTAGGGGTATTTTTGAATTCTTATTTCTTTCCTTGGGTCCAGCTCAGCCCCTTTTCCTGCCCCCCTTTACCGTGTGTTTAGAAATAAACCCTGAGTGTTTGACGGTAATTAAGTTTTGTCTAATTTCGTTCTCACCATTATTTGTCACTGTTATAATTTGCGTGAGTTGTGTTACGGATCCCATTACCACCCCCCTGGATTGTCGGGCCAAAGGGATTCGTAACACAGAGGATAGGATGAACTTGGATGACTTGCACTGTTAAGGTACACAACATTTTTTTCAAAAGGGTTCTTCGGTTGTCCCTATAGGAGAACCCTTTTTGGTGCTATGCAGAGCATTTGTGGAAAGGGTTTTACATGGAACTAAAAAGGGTTCTTGAAAGGGTTCTTATCGGGACAGCTGAAGAACACTTATGTTCTTTATATCACCTTTTTTCTAAGAGTGAATGGAAAAACCTTATAAAGGACAGTGTTAGCTACAGTAGTGTCTCAAAGGAGAACCAATAACATGCGACTTGACTTGATGTGGAACTTATTTGATGCAAACACTGAATGCCATTACAGAGCAATCTTGATTGACAGATTGGGCCCGGTCCAGCCCGGCAGCAGTAATTGGAAACAACAGTCTGGAGAACTGGAAAGTGATTGGTGCAGGAGGGTTTGGACAAGTCCACAAAGCCAGACATGTGAACTGGGGATTGGATGTGGCCATCGAGTTGCTACAATGTGGTGATGGGTAAATTGTCTATACTTTAAACACTTGATTGTATGTCAATTAAATGAGTTTTACATTCTATTATAAACTGAATTGTCTTTCATGATGTCAACCATTTAAGTTAAGACAATATTCCTGTGTTGCCCTCACTCTCTCTGTCCACCCCCTCCCGTGTCCTCTCCTTCCCACCCCTAACTTTATCCYAGCTCTAGCGCTTCCCTGCATAATGAGGCAGAAATGATGAGCAAGGGTGCAAGCCTCCATGTGATAAGGATTTTTGGAGTGTACAAGGATTGTCCCCGCACTTGCAGACCTTCCTTTCAGCAGGGTCTTGTGATGGAGTTCATGGAGAGGGGGACACTGGAATCCCTCCTGGACACCCTCTCTCTCTCCATCCACCTTGGCCCCACCCCCTTGCCTATCGCTTGGCCCACCAGATCGCTCTGGGGATAACTTCCTCCATTGCCTCATCCCACCCCTTCTGCATCAAGACCTAAAGCCCAATGTGCTGCTGGATGACAGCCTTAATGCCAAGGCAAGTTCCTGGTTCTGATTAGGCTTGAACTGGTGGGAACATGAGCATGAACTGAGGTTCAATAGCACTATTGCTTGTTGGAGTGTATTATTGAGGCAATATTATAATTATTATTATTGATATTACCATTCATTGATTAACTATTTCAACAAATATAGTTAGATGACATGAGTTATACTGCCAGTGATTGTAATGCATAAACCGAACATAAACTGAAGACTGTCTCTCTGTCTCTCTGTCTCTCTCTATCTCTCTAGCTTGCAGATTTTGGCCTGGCYAAGGTCTCCTACAGTGTTTACAAGATGAGCAAAGAGTTCCCTGTGAAGGCTGGGGGGACATCTAGTTACATGCCCCCTGAGGCTTTGGAAAATGTGTCATACAAACCCATTCGTGCCTTTGACATCTACAGGTACGTCACTAAATGCATCAAGAATAATCAATATGGACATATGACTTTACAATGACTCTTTCTATCTCTCTCTCACACATTCTCTTCTTCAGCTATGGTATACGTCTGTGGTCCATCAACACTGTTCAGTCAAAGCCATATCCCAGTGAGTAACACTTACAATGAATACCCTCTTCATGATGCATTATACTCACATTCATTGCACTTTGCAATGCATAATAATGTTACATTATACTGCACAACATAGACAATAATAACTGTTCATAAACATTACATCTAAAAGTACATTCATAGAGAAATATGACAGGACTGTTTAAGACTTTTTGGAGCATCTTACCTTTACTCTTCAATCTCTTCTAGATGTACATGCCAGAGAYTCCAGCAGGTTCTGTTGTCTCATCAAAGACAGAGGCCTACCCTGGAGGATGTGGACAAAGGGCARGTTGAGGGGCTAGGGGACCTGGTGGAGCTCATGGAGAAGTGCTGGGACCATGAGCCCTCTAAGAGACCCCCCTTCAAGGGTAAGAGTACAGGAGTGTAATTGGAATATTCATTTTTTTTATCACAGTGTAGCTATACTCATCAGTTAGGATTGTGTACATCTTCATTGTCATAACATAAGCATGTATGTCTTTATTTATGATGTTTACACACATCACTGATACGTGTCGTTTGGAAACTCTTCCTGTTTATTTTTCAGAATGCTTCCTTGTGACAAAAGAGTGTTTGAGAAGCACAAGGGGATACGCAATGCTGTCCATCAAGTACTTAAAAAACTGGTACAGAACAAGACACTAAAGCTACGTTCTAATATGTACACAGTGTACCACTCGGAATAAACCAATGTATTTGTCATGCATTTAAGTGGTAATGCTTGTGTGGGCATTGGAACATACCATACTAATAACTGTCTCCCCCTTAATT
>NC_036866.1:26672706-26712023 GCF_002910315.2 Salvelinus sp. IW2-2015
TGGTATAACACTTTATAACAACTAATACTACTATTGAACTTAGCATCCAAGTATTGACTTGATCGAGTTCACCTAAATCATAGACCAAATATAGAATGTTAACCTTCCTTCCACAGCATGTCCAAATGACAAGATATGAAATGCATTTTAATAACTCAGATTGTGAGTACTGAATGTCATTATCATTCAGGAAACAATTCTGATGCAAGGTCTTAAGTCATGTTTGTCAGATGATGCCGAAAGAAACTTCTGTATTTCGGTCTCACCTGTATAGTCCTGTACATTCATGGTTAGATTCACTGAAAATCAATCATTCTTTAAGGTTGTTTGAGTAACAGATGTTCTCTAACCCAGGTGCACAATTTGTGGATGATAACATGGAAAAACTTGTTCAAAGGATTGCCATGGTGATGCCAATAGCAGATGGCCTGTACCAGAAGAAAATGATCCATGATGAGGATTACTCTGAAATCACTGCGGCCCAACCCAGTATGGCAAAGTTGAGAGCTGTATTTGGCCCYGAAACCAGCAGAAGTGGCTAAATCAGCCTTCTACAAAATTCTACTGGAACAACAATCTCTTCTAGTCGAAGAACTGGGTAAGCTCTTCTCTCTCCTCTTTTGGTATCATAAGTATATATCAGTGAAATATATGTATTCCAGTCCCTGCTCCCCTGTAATCAGCTGTAATGTTTATCTATAATGGGTCAGGTCAGGGGGTCAGTCTGGTATATCTGGAGTACTTCTCCTGTCTTATCCGGTGTCCTGTGTTAATTYAAGTATGCTGTTTCTAATTCTCTTTCTTTTTCTCGGAGGACCTGAGCCCTWGGRCCATGCCTCAGGACTACCTGGCATGATGACTCCTTGCTGTCCCCAGTCCACCTGGCCGTACTGCTGCTCCAGTTTCAACTGTTCTGTCTGCGGCTATGGAACCCTGACCTGTTCACCAGACGTGCTACCTGTTCCAGACCTGCTTTTTTCAACTCTCTAGAGACAGCAGGAGCGGTAGAGATATTCTCAATGATCGGCTATGAAAAGCCAACTGACATTTACTCCTGAGGTGCTGACTTGTTGCACCCTCGACAACCACTGTGATTATTATTTGACCATGCTGGTCATTTATGAACATTTGAACATCTTGGCAATGTTCTGTTATAATCTCCTCCTGGCACAGCCAGAAGAGGACTGGCCACCCCTCATAGCCTGGTTCCTCTCTAGGTTTCTTCCTAGGTTTTGGCCTTTCTAGGTAGTTTTTCCTAGCCATCATGCTTCTACACCTGCATTGCCTGCTGTTTGGGGTTTTAGGCTGGGTTTCTGTATAGCACTTCAATATATCAGCTGATGTAAGAAGGGTTATATAAATACATTTGATTTGATTTTGAATGGAGAGGTTGTTATGGGGCTGCAAAGTTCCCCCTAGCCCCCCTGTAATTCTAAACCATGCACACAATTGATTGTTTCCCTATGACTACAGGTGGGGTTGGCCAGAAATGAAGTCATAACTTGAGCGGCTTCTACAGTCATGGTCTTGACTTCCAGGAACCTGCTGGCCCACTACTCACTTTTTTTCTAGTCTTACTGTTGTCTCTCAACCGTTTAAATCTCACACATTACCTCAAATATTGGTCCTATCACACCACTTGTCAAACAACAATTTGTAAGAAAGTAAATAATGTTTTTCAAATTAATCACATGTCTTTTCCTGGTTGCTTAAGTGTTCAGACTGCCTACMKAAGACAGTGAACTAGGACCTGGACTGGGATTTGCCACCAGACAAGAAGTCATACAAAAACCTTGACATCTRAATCTTTAATRGTTTTACTATATAAGATTTTGAAAAACAGTGTGGGAATCACAGGAGGCTGGTGAGGAGAGGGCGGCTCATAATAAGGGCTGGAATAGAGTAAATGGAACAATCTAACACATTGAAACCATGAATTTGATGTGTTTGATACCATTCCATTCCAGCCATTACTATGAGCCCATCCTGCCCAACTAAGGTGCCACCTGTGGTGTGAATGCTGCCCATGTCTCACCATTATGCTTGTGAAACATATTCATTTGAAACATTTTATTGTGATCCAACAGTACACCTGTGATATCTAAGAGTTTGCCAATGTGATGAGTGTTCAGGTCCAGGTGGTGGATAGGACGAGGTTTTACTCAGTGTAAAGTTGCTCTTTATTCTACAGAAAATCACTGTGGAAACACACATCATCCCTACATTATATCTGTCTTCATCACCTTAGAGACCAGTATTCACAAGCAGCACATGGAGAATATCCTTTGCTATTTAATTTAGTTATTTAAAGTGATCGCATCTTTATGTATTGTGATTGCTGCATAAGTAATTGCCTCTGAGGACAAAGTAATCTGTATCTAAATCTGACCTGTATTAACTCTGATCACCACTAGATGRTAGTCACTGACCAGATTATGTAGAATTACATTTCTATCCAGAAAAGTAAATGTGCATTTGGTAAAGAATAGATATATTGTGTTTGGTGAAGCCTGTAGACCTGAGACCAGTGGGGTAGATGGCAAGGCAGGATCAAATATTTCTGAGCTAGATCAACGTGCTCTGAATAAAACATGTCACTACATGTCTGTATATAAAGTCTTAACTGTGCACTTGGAAGTCCACCCCCTCTGATTCAGATAAAAAGGGGTGGAGAACTGAAAGTAAAAAAGCTGAAGAAAAAGTTTGAGACAAAGCGTTACTGGGAGTTATCTGTCCAACACAGACACATTGTAAGTACCTGGGTGTATTGGGTAAAATAAAGATTGACAATGTGTCAATATGGTTGACTCCAATTTTTTGCTTGTAGTAAAGTTGTATTAGTTTAATATATTCATATTTGACCCATTCTAGTGATCTACAATGGCCACACCCGTTCCACTACGGCTGCTGGCTACCCTACAAGAACTAGACAAGGCTACATTTGAGACCTTCCAGTGGAACCTGATGCAGGAAACACTCGAAGGCTTCACTCCCATGTCAACCGCCAGACTAGAGGACGCTAACAGGCACACGACAGTGAGTAAGATGGTGCAGGCCTATAAGAAAGAAGGTGCCATGAAAATCACACAGAAGATCCTGGAGAACATGGAAATGATTGATCTAGCAGATAAGTTAAAGACAGACGGTGATAAAGGTAATTCAGAATTAATTGATTACAAATACTGTATGCAACAAATGTACTTTCATATGTGCATTTTAATCGTTCATTCACATACTGTAAAGGTAAATATGTAAATGTCTATTGTTGATAGTTGAACATTTTAGAGGCAGTTTCCTGGACACAGATAATTAAGCTAAACCTGGACTAAAAATAATTTTCAATGGAGATTCTCCATTGTTCTTGCTTTTTATTCCAGGAGTAGGCTTTAAAAAAAATCTGTGCTCAGGAAGCTGCCCCTGAGTGTAAGCCTACTTGTGCAATAAAGTAAAAGCAGAACTGCATTCCATACGTCAATATGTGCTTTATTCAACTCAGGCTACAATACAGAACATGTATTCAATGTTTCTTTACAAACAATGTCATGGAGAGTCTCTCTCTCTTGCCAGATCAAGTTGCTACTCCACAGTCTAGCCAGGATCAATCTGCAGTCATGGAGACAAAGCAGTATGGTAATATAACCTGCCTTGTTTGCATGGGATTTATGCAGAAATATTACTGAACTAGTGTTGTAAGAAGATATTACAGAAAAATGTAATTAAATAATTACTGTAATTGACCAGATTCACAGAGAGGAATGATGAATAAAATGATGACCTGAAATAAGGAGTCTATCAATCTGCAAGAAAACAGTATGCAAATTACTGAGGAAATATGGCATGCTCAACTCTTAAAAAAGCTTTGTTGGGTGCAGATATGAAATGCATTTTAATAACTCAGATTGTGAGGACTGCATATCATTTTAATTCAGGAAACAAATCTGATGCAAGGTATTTCGGTCTCACCTGTATAGTCCTGTACACTCACGGTTATATTCACTGAAAATCAATCATTCTTTAAGGTTGTTTGAGTAACAAATGTTCTCTAACCCAGGCGCCCAATTTGTGGATGATAACATGGAAAAACTTGTTCAAAGGATTACCATGGTGATGCCAATAGCAGATGGCCTATACCAGAAGAAAATGATCCATGATGAGGATTACTCTGAAATCACTGCGGCCCAAACCAGTATGTCCAAGATGAGAAAGCTGTATGTGGCCCTGAAACCAGGAGGAGCGGTGGCTAAATCAGCCTTTTACCAAATTCTACTGGAACAACAAACTCTTCTAGTTGAAGAACTGGGTAAGCTCTTCTCTCTCCTCTTTTGGTATCATAAGTATCTATCAGTGAAATATATGTGTATTCCAGTCCCTGCTCCCCTGGAATGAGCTGTAATGTTGATTATCTATAATGAGTTTGAATGGAGAAGGTGATGGTTTATTATGGGGCTGCAAAGTTCCCCCTAGCCACCCTGTAAGTCTAAACCCTGCACACAACTGATTATTTCCCTTTGTTTTCCTATATGACTACAGGTGGGGTTGGCCAGAAATGAAGTCATAACTTGAGCGGCTTCTACAGTTTTGGTCTGGACTGACTTTTTTTCAAATCTCACACATTGCCTCAGAAATATTRGTCCTTTCACAATACTGTTAAACAACAATGTGTAACAAAATATATATATTTTTTAAATATCGAATCAGACYGTGTCATTTCCTGGTTGCTTAAGTGTTCAGACTGCCTACAGAAGACAGCGAACTAGGACCCGGATTGGGATTTGCCACCAGACAAGAGAAGTCATACAAAAACCTTGACATCTGAATCTTTAACGGTTTTACTATATAAGATTTTGAAAAACAGTGTGTGTGAATCACAGGAGGCTGGTGAGGAGAGGACGGCTCATAATAAGGGCTGGAATGGTATCAAACAGATTGATCTGTTTGATATCATTCCATCCATTCTGTTCCAGCCATTACTATGAGCTCGTCCTCCCAAATTAAGGTGCCATCTGTATCGGGAATGCTGCCAATGTCTCACCATTATGCCTTAAACATACATGGAAACATATTAATTTGAAAACAAATGTTGATCCAATACTACATCTGTGAAATATAAGAGTTTGTCAATGTGGTGAGTGTTCAGGTCCAGGTGGTGGATAGGATACATTTTTACTCACAGTGTAAAGTTGCTCTTTATTCGACAGAAAATCACTGTGTAAACACAAATCATCACTACATGTGCACTTTATAACTGTGTCAGCTTGGAGAGCAGCCCATACAGATCTGTATTTACAGAAGCCCATTTAGTATATCCTCTGCTCTTTTAAAGTGGGACTGAAAGCGTTTTAGCAACAGGACATCTTATTAAAATCTGTTTGTATACACCCCCATTTTCTGGAAAGCGAGCACTTAGATACATGGTCATTTTCAYATTTTCATGAAGTCTTAGAATGTTTGGGAATGATGTATACTAAGGAATTTGTGAAAATTCAATAGCAATATAGAGTGGGAAAGTGGCCACACGTTTGGACAATAAATAGACACTGCAGTAAATTTAACCTAATAATCTGTCTCGTCCAGAACTGGAGTCCACGCAGACCGGTGCTCCGTAGCCAATCTGAGTATTCAGTATTCAGACCCCTTGTCTTTTTCCACATTACAGCCTTATTCTAAAATTGATGAGATTGAAGAAAATAAATATTTACACACAATACCTCACAATGAAAAAGCAAAAACTGTTTTTTAGAAATGTTTTGCAAATGTATTACAGATAATACAGAAATACCTAATTTACATAAGTATTCAGACCCTTTGCTATAAGACTCAAAATTGAGCTTAGGTGCGTCCTGTTTCCTTTGATCATCCTTGAGATGTTTCTACAGCTTGATTGGAGTCCACCTGTGGTAAATTCAATTGATTGGGCATGATTTGGAAAGGCACACACCTGTCTATATAAAGTCCCACAGTTGACAGTGCATGTCAAAACAAAAACCAAGCCATGAGGTGGAAGGAATTGTCCCTAGAGCTCCGAGACAGGATTGTGTCGAGGCACAGACTTGGGGAAGGGTACCAAAAAATGTCTGAATCATTGAAGGTCCCCAAGAAAACAGTGACCTCCATCATTCCTAAATGGAAGAAGTTTAGAACCACCAAGACACTTCCTAGAGCTGGCCGCCCGGCCAAACTGAGCAATCAGTGGGAGAAGGACCTTGGTCAGGGAGGTGACCAAGAACCCGATGGCCAATCTGACTGAGCTCCAGAGTTATTCTGTGGAAATGGTAGTACCTTCCAGAAGCACACACATCTCTACAGCACTCCACCAATCAGGCCTTTTTGGTAGTGTGGCCAAACAGAAGCCACTCCTCAGTAAAAGGCACATTACAGCCCACTTGTAGTTTGCCAAAAGGCACCTAAAGGGATCTCAGAACATGAGAAACAAGAATCTCTGGTCTCATGAAACCAAGATTGAACTCTTTGGCCTTAATGACAAGCGTCACATCTGAAGGAAACCTGGCGCCATCCCTATGGTGAAGCATGGTGGTGGCAGCACCATCCTGCTTGGACGTATGTAAGCGGCAGGGACAGGGAGACTAGTCAGGATTAGGGAAAGATAAACGGGAAAGATGAACGGAGCAAAGTACAGAGAGATCCTTGATGAAAACCTGCTCCAGAGCACTTAGGACCTCAGCGTAGGGCCAAGGTTACAACAGGACCTTACAACAGGACAACAACCCTAAATTCACAGCCAAGACAACGCAGGAATGGCTTGGGGACAAGTCTCTGAATGTCCATGAGTGGCCCAGCCAGAGCCCGGACTTGAACCCATTCGAAAATCTCTGGAGAGACCTGATCCAACCTGACAAAGCTTGAGAGGATCTGTAGAGAAGAATGGGAAAAACTCCCCAAATACAGGTGTGCCAAAACGACTAAAGGCTGTAATCACTGCCTTAGGTGCTTCAACAAAGTACTGAGTAAAGGGTCTAAAAACGTATGTACTGTAAATGTGATATTGATGTTTTTTTGTGGCAAAAAAATGTAAAATCCTGTTTTTGCTTTGTCATTATTTTGTGTAGATTGATGAGGAAAATAAACAATTTATTCAATTTTAGAGTATGTATGTAAGAGTTTAGAGTAAGTATGTAATGTAMCAAAATGTGGAATAAGTCAATGGGTAGGAATACTTTCCGAATGCACTGTATAKGCCAACAAGAAATGCGCCACAATGGCCTGTCATCATTCACTTTAAACTGTACTGTGTGTTCACAGGCAATTGCAACAGCTCAACTTTAGATCCTTACTACGCATTCGGCAAACGCCACAAAATACAATTGAATGGATTTCTGTARATATGTAGCTAAATACCACTCTTACATTTGGGAACTTTACAGTCCTATTGATCAAACAACCGTAAAAAGGTAGACTATCTTTCCCTATGTGAACATCAACAATAGCAAGATAAACAACTAAAGCTAGCCAGAGCAAGATGAGCTAAAATCTAACAAAGGAGCATTAGATAAACCCTCTCAAACTTCTTCAGCTTTTGTTGACCTTCAAAATTGCACTTACAACCGATGGGGAAAATCCTGCTCGTCCTTCTGCAGTTTGCTGCCAATTCATGCGTTATCCCAACAAAGCACACAAGCTAWYAGGCTAAAGTTGGCTAGCTTGCTGGCTAGCAACTTCCAGACACAAATGACAGAACACCTCACTGACCATTTTTATATGGACCATTTGTGACTAACTAGTGCTTTTCTTGCCTACATTTACTGACACCGGCCATATTCAGCAGGTCTTGCGCGCTCGTAAATTCATCAGTTATTCTGCGCTCTGGCCCACTCAGACAATAGTAGATAGCTAGCCAGAGTGAATTTGTAAAAGCAAGAGATATGCTAACTAGCTAGCTAGCAAATCTTTTCACATTTCTTGCTAGCTAACCAAATGACATGTACATCACTAATTGTGTAGCCCCCGAAAAGCGATAATGGAAAAAGTCACTCACTAACCCACTCCTCCAATGACATGAAGTCCACCTAGCGGCTAGCTAGCTAGCGATCTAGCTAATGTTAGGCTCTGTGTTTTTAGCTTGCTACTACATAAATAGATACGCTACATGTAGCATATTAGCCACATTATGACTGACTTGTGATCATTGCCCTTGCTAGTTTGACATTCGTCCGTTTTTGTCCAAAACATTAAGTCATTGAAACTGAAACAGTGCCTTCCAAATAGAGGCAGCAAACAATGTACCAGGCCAGCTGTGTTTAACAACCTGGTAGGAATATCTTTTGGACTACCAAGAAATGTATTGGTGAATTACTGTATATTAATCATGAATTGAACTTCATCCATCTATTCTTCCAACAATGCCTTAGAGTACGTCACGTAATTTTGAGTCAAATCTAACCTATTTTTAAAACCTCTAATGTTGGTTTTGTAGCTTAAACCTGTTTGGGATAGGGGGCAGCATTTTCACGTTCGGATGAAAAGCGTGCCTAGAGTAAACTTCCTGCTACTCTGGCCCAGAAGCTAATATATGCATATTATTAGTAGTATATGATATAAAACACTCTGAAGTTTCTAAATCTGTTTGAATGATGTCTGTGAGTATAACAGAACTCATATGGCAGGCGAAAACCTGAGAAAATTCCAACCAGGAAGTGGGAAATCTGAGGTTTGTAGTTTTTCAACTCATTGCCTATCGAATATACAGTGTCTATGGGGTCATATTGCACTTCCTAAGGCTTCCACTAGAYGTCAACAGTCTTTAGAACGTTGTGTAGAACGCTGTGAAGTGGGGGAGAATGAGAGCTGATTCAACCAGAGACCTGCCAGAGTGCCATGAGCTGATCACGCGTGCACACGTGAGAGCGACCTGCGTTCCATTGCAATTCTAAAGACAAAGGAATTCTCCGGTTGGAACATTATTGAAGATTTATGTTAAAAACATCCTAAAGATTGATTCTATACATCGTTTGACATGTTTCTACGAACTGTAATCTAACTTTTTGAACTTTTCGTCTGAACTTTCGCCTGGACTCTTGCCCGCGCCTCATGAGTTTGGATTTGTTTACCAAACGCGCTAACAAAAGGAGGTATTTGGACATAAATTATGGACTTTATCGAACAAAACAAACATTTATTGTGGAACTGGGATTCCTGTGAGTGCATTCTGATGAAGATCATCAAAGGTAAGTGTATATTTATAAAGCTATTTCTGACTTTTACTGACTCCACAACATGGCGGGTATCTGCATGGGTTGTTTTTTTGTCTGAGCGTCGTACTCAGATTATTGCATTGTGTGCTTTTTCCGTGAAGCTTTTTTGAAATCTGACGCAGCGGTTGCATTAAGGAGAAGTATATCTATAATTCTGTGCATAATACTTGTATATTTGATCAAAGTTTATTATGAGTATTTCTGTAAATTGATGTGGCTCTCTGAAAATTCGCCGGATGTTTTCGAGGCACAACATTACTGACCATAAAGCGCCAATGTAATCTGAGATTTTTGGATATAAATATGAACTTTATCGATCAAAACATACATGTATTGTGTAACATGAAGTCCTATGAGTGCCGTCTGATGAAGATTATCAAAGGTTAGTGATTAATTTTATCACTATTTCTGATTTTTGTGATTCTTCTCTTTGGCTGGAAAATGGCTGTGTGTGTTTTTGTGACTAGGCTCTGACCTAACATAATCCTATGGTGTACTTTCGCTGTGAAGTATTTTTGAAATCGGACATGATGGGTATATTTACAGGAAGTTAAGCTTTATTTTGTGTATCGCACTTATGAAAGTTAAATATTTCCCAAAAATATTTTTGAATTTCGCGCTGTCTTTTCAGCGGAATGTTGTCGAGGGGTTCCGCTAACATATGACTGACATATGWWWCATATCTGCAAAGTAGTTAAAATGCTGTCAGTTCCACTTTAATGTTTTTTTTATACATGTTATTTAGTCTGCATATATTGTGGTTGATGCAAAATGAATTGCCTCTCAGGATATTAACTTTTACTGAATCTGAATCTGACCTTTTGGAACTCTGATCACCACTAGATTATAGACACTGACCAGATCATGTTGTTAATTTAAGGATCAGACCCTTTTTATAAATTTTCGCCTAAAGTGACATACCCAAATCTAACTGACTGTAGCTCAGGAACTGAAGCAAGGATTTGTATTATATTGAAACCATTTGAAAGGAAACACTTAGGGAAATGTGAAAATAATGTAGGAGAATATAACACATTAGACCTGGTAAAATATATTTTTTAACAGTTTTTTTTGGTTTGTATTATCATCTTTGAAATGCAAGAGAAAGGCCATACATTAAGATAGGATACTAGGTGTAATATAGGCGTAACACTAGGTGTAACACACACACAGTGTGTGTGCAAAGTTTCAGACTGATCAAGTGATGAATTACCTCACCACACAATATTTTGCATCAAGTCTGCCAGGAGTTTGCCCACATGTGCTGAATTGGTCAATTTATACATTTTCAAGTACATAACTATAGAGAACATACAAAGATTCTATGGTAATTCAAAATTACACTYCCAGGAATGTCATACATGATGGATCATTAACTTCCCTAGAGAAAATACACTAACCTTCACACATCCAGATGGCCGAACCCAGTTCCTGCTTTTGAATATAAAAATTGATTTTATCAAACAAAACTATGCAACATTTTATCYCTGGGACCCTCACGATGACAAATCAGAGCAAGATTACTGAATATAAGTACCTTATTTACCTTCAGAGGTGTATGTACCAGTTGCTGTGATAAAAGTGTTTTGTTGTTGTGCACTATCCTCAAACAACAGAATGGTATTTTCTTTCTGTCATAGCTACTGGAAATTGGATACTGCAGTTAGATTAACAACAATTTAAGCTTTCTGCCCGTATAAGACATGTCTATGTTCCTGAAAGTTGTTGAATACATCGTTTCTTGTCACATTATCGCATATTGAGAAACAACCGTCCCGGTTTAGGGACACCGATCCCGTAGAGGTTCAAYCCTATCGGATTCTACTCCAGGCCAACGGACACTACCACTCAAACACCCCTGTAACTCTGCTGCAGTAAAATATTGTAGTCCCAAGTACTTCTTCGCATCTGCCACCACAACACCTATTTTCTGTGACTTTACATTCCATTCCTGCGGTACGGTTGACTACCATGGCAATGAATGCTAAAAAGCCAACTTTACTGAATCACCATTCATTTGTAGTCCTATCACTCAGGTTATGTACCCAATGCGTATGGGTCCAGTAAATTAAAATGCTGCCTGACAAATGTCCAGCACCACATTTYCCTAATGGAAACCCTGACACACACACTAAAATGTCCTTGTACTACCATTGAACCTAACGTACTTCTCTGTGTATGTGTGTTTAGCTGGACTTGGACCCGCAGAAGGATGAGGAGGAGCAGGCGAACAAATCTGAGTTGGTGAAGATGAAGAGCAACCTGAGGAGATCCAAGCATGGGGCTGATGGGGAGAAACACCACTTAGGGAGCAACAGGGGTTTGTGTTTGTGTGTGTGAAAAGGAGAGAACAGATATRTTCATAGAAGTACAATACCGTTCAAATGTTTGGGGTCATTAAGAAATGTCCTTGTTTTTGAAAGACAAGCATTTGCTTTTGTCCATTAAAATACATAAAATTGATCAGATATACAGTGTAGACATTGTTAATGTTGTAAATGACTATTGTAGCTGGAAACGACAGATTTTTTATGCATTATCTACATAGGCGTACAGAGGCCCATTATCAGCAACCATCACTCCTGTTCCAATGGCACGTTGTGTTAGCTAATCCAAGTTTATCATTTTAAAAGGCTAATTGATCATTAGAAAACCATTTGCAATTATGTTATCACAGCTGAAAACTGTTGTTCTGATTAAAGAAGCAATACAACTTACCTTCTTTAGACTAGTTGAGTATCTGGAGCAGCAGCATTTGTGGGTTTGATTACAGGCTCAAAATTCCCAGAAACAAAGAACTTTCGTCTGAAACTCGTCAGTCTATTCTTGTTCTGAGAAATGAAGGCTATTCCATGCGAGAAATTGCCAAGAAACTGAAGATCTCGTACAACATTGTGTACTACTCCCTTCTCAAAACAGCGCAAACTGTCTGTAACCAGAATAGAAAGAGGAGTGGGAGGCCCCGGGGCACAACAGAGCAAGAGGACAAGTATATTAGAGTTTCTAGTTTGAGAAACAGACGCCTCACAAGTCCTCAACTGACAGCTTCATTAAATAGTWTCCGAAAAACACCAGTCTTAACGTCAACAGTTAAGAGGCGACTCAGGGATGCTGGCTTACCTCAGCGTCTCTCACCAACACACAGACAGACAGACTTTGCAGGGAAGAGAAAAACTAAAGAATGCTACAGACCGATTTGTCTGCCTGCTAGAGAGGAGAAATTAAGCATACAACATGGATATGAAACATGGAACATGCTACATCCTACACATGAAGGACAGCCAGACAGTCTTCTGGGAAGGTCTGATGCAGGGATATACAGAACCCACACAAAGTTTCCATTCCCTCTGTCTCCTGGCTGCCCTGATATCTCTGGACACATAAAGCTATCTGTCTGTTATTGTTATTTTGTTGTTGTTGTTTTCATTTTCAGAACCCAGAATTGAAAAGCAGACACTGGAACTATTCTTAAAATAGTGGAATAGGGTGGTGGGTTTTTAAGGGTTAGATGGCAGGGTCATTTTTCCATTTGGTGTCAAAGTATAATGGATTTACACCACAGTCCAGTTGGTGGCAGAAGGCGAATGCAACAAATTGGATGCCAACTGSCGTTAAACCTCATCGAAGAAGAAGATGCACAAGATGCACAAGATGAGAAGAAAATTAGTCACCGTACCCGGTCTAAAAAATAAATAAGACCCTGAGATGGAGGAGAAAAAGGTCAGCAGTGCAGGTTTGCAAGCCAAGAAGAGAACTAGCTGGGTACTTTACTAAATAAGTTGGTTAGCTAGCTAGTTCGAACGTAAGCAAACTTACAGTAGCTACTGTTAGCCTGGCTACACAGACTAGATGGCCACCTATGTCATAGGTTATGATGACAACACATAGTAAGACTGGCTAGCCAGCTTCCTAACATTATCATTTAGCTAAACTCGATTGACCAGCTAACCGTTTTATTCTAAGTTAGCTAATGTAGTTAGCATTCGCTTTAAAAAAAATAATACATTCGCTAGTTTTGAGTCATAGTAAGTACAGAGTAGTTAGCTAACTTTGTGGTCAGTTGCCGTTAGTTGGCTAGCCAACATTTAGCTAGATAGAGCTAAAGTTTGTCAATGAAGTGCAGATGCTGTGCTATGCAGACAATGCAGCATAGTTGGTTGGCTTTCTAGCTAAATTCAGTACTTAGGCAACTGTGATCACAGTATGGCCATGCCCACATGGGAGCTCCCATTCACTCACACTCTCTTTCGCCCTCCATAGGTGTGGAAAGGGCCCCTACTGACCAAARAATATATATATCCCACGACCTGGAGATGGCCAAATTTCAAATCCTTGAAGAGTTGTCAACGGAGAGAAACTTTTTAAAAGAACAGTTGGCGTCAGGTCAGTCTCATTATTTACCGATGTTGCCAATTACTTCAGGGAAAGTTGCTATAGTTTCAAAGGATAAGTCTGTCTAGTAGTAGTATTGGGTTTTATTGGTATCTCGCAGTCATAAACAAAAACTTTAACCTTTCATTGCTACCCATCCCGGATCCGGGAGCATCCTCATCAAAAAAGCTGACTAGCATAGCCTGCTGTCAGGACCCGGTGCGGAAACAGTCGACTAAATAATGGGCAGAACCAGAAGATGAGCGCAGACACAGCAGTACTAGAGATGGTGGTTTAATAAAAATAGATATCTTCAAAATACAAAGAAATCCACAAAGTGGTAAAACAGCAAGGGAAAAAACAAACCTCAAAAGACAATCCAAAAATACACGAGAACAAAACAGAGAACCTCTGGAAATCCACAAGAGAAAAATGATCACAAAGGCTGGGGGCTGGGGTAACATACAACACGGCAGGGACTGAGAAACACCAGGGTTTAAATACTAACAAGGGAATGATTTAAGGTGCAAACAATATTAGGGCAAGAAAACAAAAGGTACAAAAAGGTGCAAGGGGGCATCTAAGTGAAAAACCTGACAGTCCTTGGCCAAAACCTGACACTGCCTAACGCGACAGGGATATCATATAATATAATTTTCATGAAATCACAAGTCCATAACAGCAAATGAAAGATAAACTCTTGTGAATCAGCCATCATTTCCGATTTTTAAAATGTTTTACAGCGAAAACACATATTATTTCTATTAGCTAACCACAATAGCAAAAGACTCAACGCAGATATTTTCAAAAAAATTTACCGCATAGGTAGTATCACAAAACCGACCAAATAGAGATATAATTAGTCACTAACCAAGAAACAACTTCTCATTATGACAGTCTTATAACATGTTATACAATAAATTTATGTTTTGTTCGAAAATGTGCTATATTTGAGGTATAAATCATATTTTTATATTGCAGCTACCATCAAAATATCACCAAAGCAGACAGAATAATACATGAGAGCAACGTGAAATACCTAAATACTCATCATAACATTTTGAAAAATACATGGTGTACAGCAGAATGAAAGATAACATCTTGTGAATCCAGCCAATATTCAGATTTTTTAAGGTTTTTACAGGCGAAAACACAATATATCATTATATTAGCTACCACAATAGCAAACCCAAATGCATTTAGTGAGCAGCAAAAGGTAGGCATCGCAAAAACCAGCAAAAGATATATTAATTCACTAACCTTGACCAACTTCATCAGATGACAGTCTTATAACATCAGGTTATACAATACACTTATGTTTTGTTCGAATGTGCATATTTAGAGCTGCAAACGTGGTTATACATTGTGAATATGTAGCATCGTTCACCAAATTGTCCGGAGCTATTTTGGACACTCACCTAATCTGACCAAAGAACTCATCTCATAACTTTAACAAAAAAATACATGTTGGACAGCAAATGAAAGATACACTAGTTCTTATGCAACGCGTGTTAGATTTTTAAAAATAACTTTACCATAACAAACAGCTTACGTTATAGAGAGACAGCGCCCCAAAAGGGCGAATAATAGGACTCAACATTTTCCACAGAAATACGAATAACATCATAAATTGTTCTTACTTTTGCTGAGCTTCCTCAGAATCTTGTACAAGGAGTCCTAGGTCCAGAATAAATCGTTGTTTGGTTTTAGAATGTCTTCTCTCCTGTCGAATTGAAACTCGGTTGAAAAAACTTACTTTATGATGTTTTTCTATATGTATCAAATAAAAACAAAGCTGGAGATAAATTGTTTTTACTTTTGCTGAGCTTCCATCAGAATCTTGTACAAGGAGTCCTAGGTCCAGAATAAATCGTGTTTTGGTTTTAGAATGTCCTTCTCTCCTGTCGATTGAAACTGGGTTGAAAAAAACTCCTTTATGATGTTTTTCTAATATGTATCAAATAAAAACAAGCTGGAGATATTAGCCGTGTATACCGAACGCTTATCATAAGACAATATG
Source organism: Salvelinus sp. IW2-2015 (assembly GCF_002910315.2). NCBI lineage: Eukaryota > Metazoa > Chordata > Actinopteri > Salmoniformes > Salmonidae > Salvelinus > Salvelinus sp. IW2-2015. Next base: position 26,688,307 of record NC_036866.1, read on the forward strand.
GAGGTACTTCCGCGCCTTGGTAGACAAAGAAATTCTGGCACGTCATTCCAAGAGCTCTTGTTCGACCTCAGATCAAGCTAGACACCCCATTCCACCTTCCACTGCCTGTTGACATCTAGTGGAAGGCGTATGCAGTGCATGCATATCCATAAATATAAGGCAATTCAATAGGCAGGCCCTGGAACAGAGCATCGTTTTCAGATTTTTCACTTCCTGTCTGGAAGTTTGCTGCAAAATGAGTTCTGTTTTACTCACAGATATAATTCAAACAGTTTTAGAAACCTGAGAGTGTTTTCTATCCAATAGTAATAATAATATGCATATTGTACGATCTAGAATAGAGTACGAGGCAGTTTAATTTGGGCACGATTTTTTCCAAAGAGGAAACAGCGCCCCCATATTGACAAGAAGTTTTAAGGACCCAATCACTTGTAAAAATGAACTCAATGCCATAGATAATTCAATTAAGATTTTATTTACTAGCCTAAAGAAGGTGAGACTCTCCACTGGTCGATTTACATGAACACCTATACTTGAACTCAGCAAATACAACAGTAGAGTGAAGACTCTTGAGGACAATATGGTCTTATCGATTGACAGGGAAATATGAGAGGCCACACACACACACACACACACTTTTCAGCCGTGAAATTATAGGTTCATCCACCAGGAGTAGCCAGTGGAATAGGCTATCAGTATACATACAAATGTAGACAATGCAGCGACAGTATTACTCATGATACACTACATCACCAAAAGTATGTGGACACCCCTTCAAATGACTGGATTTGGTAATTTCAGTCACACCTATTGCTGACAGGTGTATAAAATCTAGCCCACAGCCATGCAATCTCCATAGACAAAYATTGGCAGTAGAATGCCCCGTACTGAATAGGTCAGTGACCTTCAACGTGGCACCATCATAGGATGCCACCTTTCCAACAAGTCAGTTTGTCAAATTTCTGCCCTGCTAGAGCTGCCCCGGTCAACTGTAAGTGCTCTTATTATTAAGTGGAAACGTCTAGGAGCAACAACGGCTCAGCCGTGAAGTGGTAGGCCACACAAGCTCACAGAACAGGACTGCCGAGCGTTTAAAAACGTCTGTCCTCGCTTGCACTACTCACTACCGAGTGAAAATAAATAAAAATATTTAACCTTTATTTAACCAGGCAAGAATGCCAGAGGAACGCTACCTGCCCCAGTGCGTAGTGCCAACTGTAAAGTTTGGTGGAGAAGGAATAATAGTCTGGGGCTGTTTTTCATAGATATGGCTAGGTCCTTTAGTTCCAGTGAAGGGAAATCTTAACGCTGCGGCATATAATGGCATTCTAGACGATTCTGTGCTTCCAACTTTGTGGCAACAGTTTGGGGAAGGCCCTTTCCTGTTTCAGCATGACAATGCCCCAGTGCACAAAGCATACAGAAATGTTTTGTCGAGATCGATGTGGAAGAACTTAACTGGCCTGCACAAAGCCCTGACCTCAACCCCATTGAACACCTTTGGGATGAATTGGAATGCCGACTGCGAACCAGGCCTAATCGCCCAACGTCAGTGCCCGACCTCACTAATGCTCTTGTGKCTGAATGGAAGCGAGTTCCTGCAGCAATTATCCAACATCTAGTGGAAAGCCTTCCTAAAGGGGTGGAGGCTCTTCTAGCAGCAAAGGGGGACCACCTCCATATTAATACCCATGATTTTTTTATGAGACGGTCGACAAGCAGGTGTCCACATACATTTGGTCATGTAGTGTATGCAATGAAGACTAAGTCTTACAATAATCAGTAAGTGAGACCACTTTTACACAGACACAGTGTCACACAAACGGGATATTTAGTGCAATGAGGTATTTACGTGAATTTAAGTGTCGTCTGGTTCAGTTGAGTTCAGTTCAGTTCGTTATGACGGAGTGGTACACATGGAAAGGGTTTCACACAATATAAAATAAGGGTTTGAATAAGAAAACAATCTATAGAATGAAGTACATCTTCTGGGGAGTTCAAATGTGACCATGATAAAATGTGACCATGCAAAATCCACATTATGCCTTTTAATAACATAAAACAAATTGAGGAAAGGTATCACAATGTATTTTCAGGTTAAATCAACATGGCATGAGTCCACCAGTTTTATTACAGTGAAGAAAACGTATTTAATTGTCCTTTTGGTCTCCTGGTGCCATCCCCTCTTTGTTAAGAGAGTGAGGGAAGAACAGTCCTTTGTTACAGTCAGGGACCATCTTTATCAAGTGTCTGAGAGTAAAAAAGCTTATTTCTCTCAGATGTTATGCAGAAATTGTATTTACATCCCTGTTAGTGAACATGTCTCCTTTGCCAAGATAATCCATCCACCTGACAGGTGTGRCATATCAAGAAGCTGATTAAACAGCATGATCATTACACAGGTGCGCCTTGTGCTGGGGCCAATAAAAGGCCACTTTAAAATGTGCAGTTTTGTCACACAACACAGTACCATAGATGTCTCAAGTTTTGAGGGAGTGTGTGTCACGAGAATTTTCAATCCCAATGATGATAACTCAACAATCACTATAGCTATGACCAATTCCCAGAGGTTGTAAGGCCCTGGTTAATAGAAGAATTTTGACAAAGTCTCAGAATTCTGCAAAAGGTTAAGTTCTTTATTCAGAGAGTACTCTGAAGTAAAAAATGCAAACACAGTCATTTTATAACTCCCACCCCACCTACATACACACACACACCTACACACACCTAACACACACACACAAACACACACACACACACACACACACACACACACACACAACACACACACACACACACACAACACACAACACACAACACACACACACACACACAACACACTTTTCTACCAGCCTGGCAGTTTCGAGCCGTTCCTCTCCTCCCTAGATTAGGGGCCTTGGAATAGGCCTCTTTCCTGTTGTCAGTTTTCAGAGTTTATCAAGTTGCAGTTCAGTTGGCCTTGAATGTCTCAACTCTACCCAGCTCATATTGCGAAATAGTAACACAATGGTCTAGTCACACACATTATTAAATTATGACTCTAACACATTTCATACAATTATATGATTTCAGGGTGCGCACAAATAGGTCTGACTATTCCGAGAGGGAGGAATTAATGGTTAATTATTTGAGTAGGTCAGAGAGGTGTTGAGGAAGTTGGGAACGCATGCAGATTACGCCTTGATCACACCAACAGCGTTATTGCGTTTTGGTACACCAGAAGTACATTAATTTACAATGGAATCCTACATTTACCTTACAGTACTGCGTTGCAGAGGCAGTAGCAGTGCAGTCTATGTGATGCATATGTTCCAACATATGCATAAAATTGTATGCGTAGACTTGACAGAAAGTAGCAACATTTTAATTTTGCACACATATACAGTAAAATAAAGTGGGATTACATAACAAAAAGTGACTGCAGAATTTCTTTGAATTCTTTATTCATTTACTTGCATAATAGCATTAATATTACTTATTCAATGACATCTTCACATTTATTGTGACAGCCTATAATATAATTTCCCTCCAAAATGCATCGTTTTGTTTGAGTTGCTTTTGTTTGAGTTGTTTGAGTAGTCAAAATAGTAGAGAGTAGACTCTTTCAACAATGAGACCAACATTGAAGAAGGGGGTCTTGATTGCGCTGTTGGACCGGGACCAGCCCCTGCCAAGGCAGCAGCTACTGTTCCAGGGTTCCAGCATAATAGATTTCACAACACATTCTCATTGGAATCATTGTATACTCTTAGGGGGAAAAAAGGGTTTGGGTTCTTCGGCTGTCCCAATAGGATAACCATTTCGGTTCTGGCTAGAACCCTTTGGGGAAAAGGTTCTACAAGGAACCCAATAGGGTTGTACCTTGAACTAAAAGGGTTCTACCTGGAACCAAAAAAGCTTATTCAAAGGGTTATCTATGGGGACAGCAGGAGAACCCTTTAAGGTTCCAGATAGCACCTTTTTGTTCTAAGAGTGTACAGTTGGCTTGGGCAACAGTTTATTGGTTCAGTCATAGGCTGATTCGTTCTGTTACAAGGCATTGTTAATGATGGTTGATGAGTATTACAATTAGTAGAGATTAATAAACAATAGTGAGGTAGCTATGAGTAGATAGAATGTGGGTGGAATTAAATTTAATCTGTAGGCGAAAGAAACGCACACCTGTTTAAGTGAGGTGCTGGAACACTTGAGAAAGAAAAGGAGAGCCGCACACTGGAAATTCTAGTTACACACAATATTGATACTTAATTTGAATAACATTTCAGATTCCTGGCGACAGGGCACTCCTACAGGACAATCAGATTCAGATTCCGAGTTGGACGGTCCACAGTGGCAGGCATTGTCCGCTCTGTGGCACAAGCCATTTGAGACTGAAATCATGCCTGTCCCCAAGGAGGAAAACTGGAGGGCCATCGCTGCTGAGTTCCTGGAGAGGTGGGATTTCCCCAACTGTCTTGGATCCATTGACGGGAAACATGTAGTAATCCAGGCGCCACCATGCTTGGGTTCACAATTCTACAACTACAAGGTTACATATTCAGTTGTACTCTTGGATTTTGTCGGTGCTAACTACTGTTTTCGTGTAGTCGATGTTGGTGCTTATGGCAAGGGAACTGATGGCAGACCCTCCTGGACTCTGCCTTCGGCCAGGCACTTCAGGACAGCACCCTATAGATAACCACCACCTGCATCACTGAAGACTGGAGACCCATCCCCCCCTTCCCTTTGAGGCCCAACCTCATAAGGCCAGCTGCCATTGCCAAGGCCTGTAAGGATCTTCAACAAACGACTGTCCAGAGCAAGGTTAGCTGTTGGGCACGCCAAATGGTCACTAACAACAACCGCAGACATGCACTCCAGGTGAGGGAGAAGCTGACCACATGCTTCTCATCGCCAGCAGGTGAAGTTCCATGGCAGCATGCCATGAAGGTTATTTTAAAGAAACATCAATAACAATGGACTACAGCCGTTGTCCATAAAATACATTTTTTCCCTCAGGTTATATAATGTCTCATTGTCTCTCTTCATTTGGAAGTCATATTGAGTGAATTTGGGAGTAAAGACCACACTATAACCCCTTCCCTCCCTTTAACATCAGTATAATGCACACCTGGCATGGTACATCAGGTGAGCAGGAGCTCTAATTAAGGTTATACGACATACAGTTACTTTGACAACAATGGGAAAGGGTAACCTAGGGTGAAAACAATTAGCACAGTTTTCCACCATCTTCACTGGTCTGACAACAAAACGCAGGTGGACAGAAAAATGAATTAGAGATTGGGTTTTTGCTTTCCTCTTGTCTTAGACTCTTTCCTCTGTACACCTTGGCAGATCTAATTGAGATACTAAGAAACAAATTAAATGAAAAACATTACAGGAGAAAGTACAAGAAAGAACATGWMTGGTATGTGCGTTATTGAAAGGTGTGTGTGCATGTATGGACATGTATATAAAAAAAATATAAAAATGAATGTGAAGATAAACACACAAATCACCTGTAATCTATAAGAGAACAACAAGAGCATGTATTTTTGGCACAAAAAAAGGGAATGTGTAGCCACAATTTCACTTTTAGCATCTGAATTCTCCAGTGTGCGAATTTCAATTCAGTCAATTTTCATGCAATCAATGGACAACTAATAATGAATGCTATCCTAAGTATTGAGTAACTATTTACTTACTAACAAGGACATGGTAAGCGGAATAAGGACAGTTGGAAAATCTCAGTTGCATTTCCTTTGACTCCTCGCGTCCTCAACCTGACAATCCCCTCTCTGACCGTCTCCTCCAATGGGCTTTGAGAAGGTGGCGAGGAGAGGACATGAGCAGTCAAGGAATTATGGTTTAGATCCTCCCATGGAGAGAGAGTAATACAGTCTACCCACCCCCTCACCAGTCTGCCTGCCTTCTCCCCTCTACCTGCCTTGGCTCCATCCGTATGGTTAGCCACCACCATTCATCTCGACAGCCCCCTCAGGGAGATAAAAGGGCGTGGCATTGGACACGTGAGGTGCCTCAAGGAGAAGAGCAGTGTGTGTTTGTCTCTGTAAATAAGAAAAGAATGTGTARCCATAACACAAACAGTTCCAATACCCTGGTTTTCAGGTGGTTTAAATGAAAGAAATCTATTCACCTTTAGACCAACAAGAGAATCTGTGAATTCTCTGGTGTGTGAGTTTCAATTCAGTCAATTCAGAAATCTATGTAACACTAATAATGAATGTTATCCTAAGAATTTAGTAACAATTAACTTTATGAATTGACGGAATTTAAACAGAATTGACACGTGTGTGAAAGGAAAGGTACAATACAATAGCAACCAGACAACTCCTCTCTTCCTCCTGTCGTTCCTGTGAGCTGACTATCTTGACTCCATCCGCTGGGGGGTTTTAAGGGAAAAAAAGGAAAAAAGAAAAACAACACACATTACATAATACCATAGAAGGTGAGATTTATGTTTACTAAATACTGCTTGTCTAGTGTAGTTAGTGGCATAAATATTGTAAGAGTGTGGTACAGTTGGTAATTCTTGTTGTGCACTCATGGGATTTGAGGTCAAAAGATTAATATGACAGGCACATATTTAGACAGCAAACTTGTTTCAGGGTATTTTCAAACCAACTATACATTTGACTCATATTAATCCTTTGATCTGAAATACCAATTAGCGTACATGAGTATGCAAAAATGACCCCACTTTACTTCACTGTCGCAATACTTGACACATCCTGTGTTGTGGATTAAAAAAGAACCATTGAACTTGAATCTTAAGCTGGGCTGCTGCTTTTCTTTGCCGAGGCAGCCTCTTCAGGGTTAGAACCAGGCACATGGCAGAGGGTCTCTTCCTCCTCCTTCCTGTGAGCATCAGGCTGGGCTGCTTTCCTCTCGACAGCTTGGAAGAGCCTCTGCAGAAATTAGTTGAGTGGATCTGGGGGCTGGTACCTCCAATGACRCCTGGTGTGAAGTTGTTCCTCTTCGTTTTTCTGCACGTGTTTCTCCACGGCCACATCCCGTTTGAGGTCCTAAGTGGTCACTTCGGTGAGGGTCATATTAATCTCACCGGGTCCCTGGTCCAGAGGTGCTTCCTCCATTCCAGTGTCTGCCATGGCTGCACCGGTGATGGTCAAACTTGCGGATGACGTAGACGTCGTAGAGGGTCACGCTGCACCTGTGCGAGACATACTGAAGATGACGTAGAGTGTCTAGCTGCCCCGGTAGAGACATACTGAAGATGACATAGAGGGTCTCGCTGCACCGTGGTGGACATACTTGAAGATGACGTAGAGTGTCTAGCTGCACCGGTGGAGACATATGAAGATAACATAGAGGGTCTCGCTCACGGTGGTGGACATACTTGAAGATGACGTAGTGTCTAGCTGCACCGGTGGAGACATACTTGAAGATGACGTACAGGTCTCGCTGCACCGTGGTGACATACTTGAAGAAAACATAGAGGGTCACGCTGCACCGGTGGAGGAATACTTGAAGATGAAGTAGAGGGTCACGCTGCACCGGTGGAGGACATACTTGAAGATGACGTAGAGGGTCTAGCTGCACCGGTGGAGACATACTGAAGATGACGTAGAGGGTCACGCTGCACCGGTGGAGGACATACTTAAGATGACGTAGAGGGTCACGCTGCACCGGTGGAGACATACTTGAAGATGACGTAGAGGGCTACTGCACCGGTGGAGGACATACTTGTAGATGACGTAGTGTCTAGCTGTACCGGTGGAGAAGTGATCGCACTACAGATGACGTTGAGGGGTTGGCCTGTAAAATTTCCACTTGTTGCTYTAGGCACAATAAACGGATCCAGAAAATAAAGAATGTAGCAGAAGCGCCTGAAGYTRMTGACCCAGACCTCTCCTCCGCCCCTCGCTCTGATACCTGTCCCTGAGTCCTCTCCATTCCCTCCTACAGTCTTCTTCTACATAGTAATGAGTACATAAGCCAAACCATCACCTAGCATAACTATAGTTATTAGATAGTGAACATGGACATGTCACCTACTGTACACACAGTCACACTTATCTGACCAAATGATCAGTAATAATTTATATTACTATTTCTCTAACACACGGTTATTTGGCCAAATTACCAGGGGTAGTAACTAACATAATTTATATGACCATCTCTCTCCCACAAACACACATTTCATTGGCTAGGTTAGCAAGCTAGTTAGCTAGCTAGCCACATCTAGAAGTTTATTGCTAAACTGACCTGTAAAATCCTACAAATCGTGGCCAAAAGTTTTGAGAATGACAAATATGAATTTCCACAAAGTTTGCTGCTTCAGTGTCTTTAGATATTTTTGTCAGATGTTACTATGGAATACTGAAGTATAATTACAAGCATTTCATAAGTGTCAAAGGCTTTTATTGACAACTACATGAAGTTGATGCAAAGAGTCAATATTTGCAGCGTTGACCCTTCTTTTTCAAGACCTCTGCAATCCGCCCTGGCATGCTGTCAATTAACTTCTGGGCCACATCCTGACTGATGGCAGCCCATTCTTGCATAATCAATGCTTGGAGTTTGTCAGAATTTGTGGGTTTTTGTTTGTCCACGCGCCTCTTGAGGATTGACCACAAGTTCTCAATGGGATTAAGGTCTGGGGAGTTTCCTTGCCATGGACCCAAAATATGGATGTTTTGTTCGCCGAGGCACTTAGTTATCACTAGCAAGGTGCTCCATCATGCTGGAAAAGGCATTGATCATCACCAAACTGTTCCTGGATGGTTGGGAGAAGTTGTTCTCGGAGGATGTGTTGGTACCATTCTTTATTCATGGATGTGTTCTTAGGCAAAATTGTGAGTGAGCCCACTCCCTTGGCTGAGAAGCAACCCCACACATGAATGGTCTTAGGATGCTTTACTGTTGGCATGACACAGGACTGATGGTAGCGCTCACCTTGTCTTCTCCGGACAAGCCTTTTACGGATGCACCAAACAATCGGAAAGGGCATTCAAAGAAAATTACTTTACCCCAGTCCTCAGCAGTCCAATCCCTGTACCTTTTGCAGAATATCAGTCTGTCCCTGATGTTTTTGCTAGAGAGAAGTGGCTTCTCTGCTGCCCTTCTTGACCCCAGGTGATCCTCCAAGTCTTCGCCTCACTGTGCGTGCAGATGCACTCACACCTGCCTGCTGCCATTCCTGAGCAAGCTCTGTACTGGTGGTGCCCCGATCCCACAGCGGAATGAACTTTAGGAGAYGGTCCTGGCGCTTGCTGGACTTTCTTGGGCACCATGAAGCCTTCTTCACAACAATTGAACTGCTCTCTTTGAAGTGATTGATGATCCGATAAATTGTTGATTTAGGTGCAATCTTACTGGCAGCAGTATCCTTGCCCGTGAAGCCCTTTTTTGCAAAGCAATGATGACGGCATGTGTTTCCTTGCAGGTAACCATGGCTGACAGAGGAAGCCAAGCACCACCCTCCTTTTGAAGCTTCCAGTCTGTTATTTGAACTCAGTCAGCATGACAGAGTGATCTCCACCCTTGTCCTCGTCAACACTCACACCTGTGTTAACGAGAGAATCACTGACATGATGTCAGCTGGTCCTTTGTGGCAGAGCTGAAATGCAGTGGAAATGTTTGAATGGGATTCAGTTCATTTGCATGGCAAAGAGGGACTCTGCAATTAATTGCAATTCATCTGATCACTAGTCATAACATTCTGGAGTATATGCAAATTGCCACCATAGAAACTGAGGCAGCAGACTTTGTKAAAATKTATATTTGTCATTCTCAAAACTTTTGGCCACARAGGTACTATCGTGGACACATCTCCAAGCAGCATTTTTTGCATTTATGTCCCTGTAGCTGTCAGCAGATCTGTAAAAAAAAACACGGTTTTGATGATACTGTGAAAATGATTCTCTCCTCCATGTGTCCAACAACCGCATGCGACTGTCTGCAACACGTGTGTAGATACCGGGATTCAGTATAGTTGCGTAGCTGCTCAAAATGTTATGCAGCATTGATGCAATGACGCAATCGGCGTGATCAAGGCTTTAGAGGGAACATTGCAGAGTATGAAAATGTTAAATGATATTAAAAATTAGACGTTGGGTCTGCAGAAGAACAGTGGATTGTGTTAGGTCTTACCCAGATTTTCCATGTCAATTGTTTCTGACTATCAGAGAAGCACATGAACCCAGCAAAGAACTCGTGCGCACATACTTTCTAGTATCGTCTATAACAATCTCTGTCACATCCAAAGTAAGACTGATTTAATGTCACTTTTATTCATACAAAAAAAACAATTAGAGAAATAATTATAGAAAGAAAAGTCTCACACTTGGAAAGGGTTCTGGTATTGCTTCAAATAGCATTAGCTGAGGAAATGGTATGTTGGAGATAAAAAATAATAAAAAGTAACCTGGGTGTTTTTTCACACAAACTCATCTTGTCCTGCTCAGGTTCCACACATTGAGCTGTAAAACTAAACAGATGTCTCTCACACTCCCTACATGGGGCTAAAATACTACAAACAAACATAAATAACAGCACATTAATTTGGCATTTTTACAAAACACAGCTTTAAGAGTCCATCCAGTGTCCGCTATTCTATTCTGGGTTCTGAAAATGAAAACAATGACAACAATAACAGAAGGAGAACTTTCTGTGGCCGGAGAGAGAGGAGCAGACAGGAGAGAGGGAATGGAAAATGTGTGAGTTCYGTTTATCCCTGCATCAGGCTTCCCAAGAAGACTGGCTGGCTGTCCTTCATGTAGCATGTTCCGTGTTTTGTGTCCATGTTAAGTCTCCTCTCGGTCTGTGTTTTGAGTGGAGATGCCGATGTGAGTACTATAGCAGGCAGACAAAGCAGTGTGTAGTCTCTATAGGGGATACTCTTCTCTGCAAAGTCTGTCTGTCTGTTGGTGAGAGAAGCAGAGGTGGTTAAGTTTCCTTGGTCACTGCCTGTGGTGAGAGCTGTAGCAGACAGACAAAGAGGTCTGTAGTACTGTTGGTATTTAGTAGGCAGACAAAAGGGTCTGTAGTCTTTCTCAACAGGGTCAGATAAATCAGAATCAGGAAGTGAAGTCCACCTCAGATGACATGTGCCATAGACTCTGCACAAACATACCTCTATGTACACAGTTGCCCTCTCAAACATCCCCCCCCACCCCATGGGTCCCTAAGTGGTACGTTCCTCCCCATTAGCCTCCTGCTTGGTCCTCCTAAGATTGCTCTTCATCTTCACGAACTCAGGGGTGTTCTCCTGCTCCTCCTCATCCTTCTGCTGGTCCAACTCCAGCTAAACACAGACAGATAAGTGTGTTAGGTTAAATGTTAGTACAAGTACATTTTAGCTTGTAAACTCAACAAAAAAAACTTGTCTTTCAAAGATGTTCATTGTAAAGGGTTTAAACACTGTTTCCCATGCTTGTTCTATGAACCATAAACAATTAATGAACATGCACCTGTGGAACGGTCTTTAAGACACTAACAGCTTACAGACGCTAGGCAAATTAAGGTCACAGTTATGAAAACTTAGGACACTAAAGAGGTCTTTCTACGGACTCTGAAAAACACACAAAAAAAGATGCCCAGGGTCCCTGCTCATCTGTGTGAACGTGCCTTAGGCATGCTGCAAGGAGGCATGAGGACTGCAGATGTGGCCAGGTCAATAAATTGCAATGTTCATACTGTGAGACGCCTAAGACAGCGCTACAGGGAGACAGGACGGACAGCTGATTGTCCTCGCAGTGGCAGACCACGTGTAACAATACCTACACAGGATCTGTACATCCGAACATCACCCCTGCGGGACAGGTACAAGATGACAACAACTGCTCGAGTTACACCAGGAAGGCACAATCCCTCCATCAGTGCTAAGACTGTCCGCAATAGGCTGAGAGAGGCTGGACTGAGGGCTTGTAGGCCTGTTGTAAGGCAGGTCCTCACCAGACATCACCGGCAACAATGTCACCTATGGGCACAAACCCACCGTCGCTGGACCAGACAGGACTGGCAAAAAGTGCTCTTCACTGATAAGTCGCGGTTTTGTCTCACCAGGGGTGATGGTCGGATTCGCGTTTATCGTTGAAGGAATGGGAGTTAGAGGCCTGTACTCTGGAGCAGGATCGATTTGGAGGGTCCGTCATGGTCTGGGGCGGTGTGTCACAGCATCATCGGACTGATCCTGTTGTCATTGCAGGCAATCTCAATGCTGTGCGTTACAGGGAAGACATCCTCCTCCCTCATGCGGTACCCTTCCTGCAGGCTCATCCTGACATGACCCTCCAGCATGACAATACCACCAGCCATACTGCTCGTTCTGTAAATGATTTCCTGCAAAACAGGAATGTCAGTGTTCTGCCATGGCCAGCGAAGAGCCCGGATCTCAATCCCATTGAGCACGTCTGGGCACTGTTGGATCGGAGGGTGAGGGCTTGGGCCATTCCCCCCAGAAATGTCCGGGAACTTGCAGTTGCCTTGGTGGAAGAGTGGGGTAACATCTCACAGCAAGAACTGGCAAATCTGGTGCACTGCAGTACTTGCAGCTGGTGGCCACACCAGATACTGACTGTTACTTTTGACCCCCCCCCCCCCCGTTCAGGGACACATTCAAATGATGTTAGTCACATGTCTGTGGAACTTGTTCAGTTTGTCACTCAGTTGTTGAATCTTATGTTCATACAAATATTTACACATGTTAAGTTTGCTGAAATTTAACACAGTTGACAGTGAGAGAACGCTTCTTCTTTTGCTGAATTTAGGTGTGTGTGTGTTGAGCTGCCAGTATTGTACCAGGGTGATCTGTGTGTGAGACTTGGGCTATGGTGGTCATACCATTTTGTCAGACGGTGTTTGTCAAGCAAATAACTGCCAATCTCACAGTAATTAACAAATATATTTAGCGTCGCCTGGCTTACATGCATAGCCTACAAGCCACTGATGCAGACCTTTGGAACAGGTACATTTTAAAAAGTCTAACAAATCCATGTAATATAGCATACACAATAAATCCATTATTTATTTATTTTAGACAGGTCTAAAGAAACATGATATGAAGAAAATGTAGTCTATTTCAGAAGAACAGAATAGCATACTCCGAGTTGTCCTTATGTTAGGCCCTGATCTGGCTATTGCATATGGTTACAGGCTACACTAGTTCATTTAGCAGACAAGATTTGCTTAGAATTGCGTGGCATTTTATAGTATTGATGGGTTCTGACTCCTAAACTTGAAACATTTTTAATTATCAGTTATCCTATGGAAATGAGGAGTGCTATACTCTGGTTTCTACACCAGAAGTTAATGGTTATCTGTAGGAGGAATGTATATGGTGGAGGCAATTAAGCTTGGAATGTACTGAGTAAAGGAAAGGCAATCACATGGTTGCAGTCACTGATAMGGGTGGTGAGATGTGGATTAGTGAGGAATGGGGGCCAGGGTCAGGTCACATTAAGGGAGATGGAACAGTTTATTGTCCGCATTACTTAAATTCCTGCCTAGCAATAAAAATGTAATGTTTAGAGGGAAGGAGGATACTTCAACCCATACTGGGGTATATACATACACTTGTGCTGGAGGAAACATGTCTTAAGTCTTTCAGCTGTTTGAACCATTGAGTAAATAAACTTGGTTTGAGCTTTACTAGTCGTTGGTGAGTTTTTACTCTATTTAGAAACAAACAGTATCAAGAATACAATTGAACATAGCTGAAAAAAATAGAAAGGATATTGTCTCCAAACGATTTGAGGGAGTGCATACATTCAGGTACTCTGTGTTGAGCAGTTAACAAAGAAACAAGTCCTCCTATATGCTTAATTTAGAGTTCTTAATGTAACTTTAGATGCAATACAAATGTTGGGCTATATGTTTTGATTTGTACAAGGCTGCATGATGCAACTAATGAAGGCATGAGCTCTGCTTAGTTTTTTTGTGTGCAGGCTGCASACATTTCATCAGTCTCTCATTCACAATTTGACAAGTACTTGGGAATGCCTCAAATTTCCCGRCGGCATCCCCTTTGTGTGGTCGTAATGCCCCCTAAAAAGGTCCATGCCTTCTGTGGCCAGTGGCCGTTGTGCTCTTGGGCTGAATATAATAATTATAAATCCCTTGTCCCATCTGCGTGCTCCGAAGCACTCACATGGCTCACCCAGCAAAAACAGGGATTTAGACATTTTTGAAATAAATATATAAATATAATTTCATTTTAAGTATTCAGACCCTTTACTCAGTACTTTGTTAAAGCACCTTTGGCAGCGATTACAGCCTCGAGTCTTCTTGGGAATGACTCTAAAAGCTTGGCACACTTATAATTTGAGGAGTTTCTCCCATTCTTCGGTGCAGATCCTCTTGAGCTCTGTCAGGTTGGATGGGGAGCGTCGCTGCGCACCTATTTTCAGGTCTCTAGAGATGTTCGATCGGGTTCAAGTCCGGGCTCTGACTGGGCCACTCAAGAACACTTGTCCCGAAGCTAGTCCTACATTGTCTTGGCTGTGTGCTTAAGGTTGTTGTCTTGTTGGAAGGTGAACCATCGCCCCAGTCTGAGGTCCTGAGCAAGTTTTCATCAAGGATATCTCTGTACTTTGCTCCATTCATCTTTCCCTCGATCCTGACTAGTCTCCCAGTCCCTGCCGCTGAAAAACATCCCTCAGCATGATGCTGCCACCACCATGCTTCACTGTAGGTATGGTGACAGTTTTCCTGAAGCCTTGATGCTTGGCATTCAGGCCAAAGACTTCAATCTTGGTTTCTTCAGACCAGAGAATCTTGTTTCTCATGGTCAGAGTCCTGTAGGTGCCTTTTGGTAAACTCCAAGTGGGCTGTCATGTGCCTTTTACTGAGGAGTGGCTCCCATCAGGCCACTCTACCATAAAGGCTTGATTGGTGGAGTGCTGCAGAGATGGTTGTCCTTCTGGAAGATTCCACAGAGGAACTCTGGAGCCCTCTCTGAGTGACCATCGGGTTCTTGGTTACCTCCCTGACCAAGGCCCTTCTCCCCTGATTGCTCAGTTTGGCCGGGCAGCCAGCTCTAGGAAGAGTCTTGGTGGTTCCAAACTTCTTCAATTTAAGAATGATGGAGGACACTGTGTTCTTGGGGACCTTTAATGCTGCAGACATTTTTTGGTACCCTTCCCCAGATCTGTGCCTCGACACAATCCTGTATCAGAGCTCTATGGATAATTCCTTCGACCCCATGGCTTGGTTTTTGCTATGACATGCACTGTCAACTGTGGGATCTTATATAGACAGGTGTGTGCCTTTCCAAATCATGTCCAATCAATTGAATTGACCACATATCGACTCCAATCAAGTTGTAGAAACATCTTAAGGCTGATCAATGGAAACAGGATGTACCAGAGCTAAATTGCACAGTATATTTGTTACCCAGATAAAAACRGCTGCATTGGCCCTTTATTTAACTCAGGAATCACCTGTGTGGAATAACCTGCTTTCAATATACGTTGTATCCCTCATTTACTCAAGTGTTTCCATTATGTTGGCAGTTACCTGTAGGTTTACAGTGTTGGGTGTGTGTAAGTATCGCAGTGTGTGCGTGCGGAGGCATGTGTGTGTGAATGTGTGTTTACCTGTTCTAGTTTCTGTTGTCTCTTCATTAATTCTATCTCCAGGTCGCTCCTCTTGGTGTGGGCCTCCTGCTCCTCCCTCTGGGCCTTGAGAACCTGCTCTCTCTTCCTCAGCTCCAGAACCTTCTGGAGCTCTGGCTTGTTCTGGGGAGCCAGGCCCCTAGGAGAAACAACCAATCGCAGGAGCTGTTAGTACAAACATCCTCTTTCATAATATAGCTCTCCCTTTCTTTTACTCCAAATTCTGAGAAGTGGCTTGAGCAGTCCCCTTACTGATAGACATGACATTGATGAAATAGGCGTTTCCATTTTGTTGTTACGCACCTGTGTTAAGTTGGGGGGTTTTATGATTTCAAAATGTCTCTGCCTACTGCCATTACATAAATCACAGACCCCAGCCACCCCTGCAGCCAGCTAGTTATCTAATAAGTAACTACTGCATAATAGTGTGTTTGTGTTACAGTTAGAACATAGGTAGTTAGGGAAGAGTAAGAGACCGAGGGGGATGGTGTAGCATACTGGTTAAGAGCGTTGGGCCAGTAACCGAACAGTCGCTGGTTCGAATCCCTGAGCTGGCAAGGTGTAATAATCTGCCGTTCTATCCTTGAGCAAGGCAGTTAACCCCCAACATGAACTGCTCCCTGGGCTCTGATGACGTGAACATCGATTAAGGCAGCTCCCCGCACCGTTAAATGCGGAAGACACATTTCAGTTGAATGCATTCAGTTGTGCAACTGACTCCCTAATCCTCCTTACATAACGTTCCTTACCATCCCTGGCTCTCATCATCATCATCACCACCACCATGACTAATCCACTTTAAACTAAATCAAAATCCTCTCAAGTTCCCCCTCTCATCCTTTCCTTTCTTCCCTTCCTTCATACTCCAGAGCTCTGTGTTCATGTCCATAATGCACGTGGTTCTGTGCAGTGTGCTAACCGGCCGGACACAGTGATGTAGAGCTGTCAACAGTACACTGTGTTTATATATAACATAGCAACAAGGCTTTGAGCATCTGTCCATTCAGAGTAAAAAAAAAAAAGACACCGTTTGAGCCTCAGCACTGATGCTGTGAATCAAAGCCACACACAGTCATGCATGCAAGCACACACACATAACCAGTGTGAATTGCAGCCACGGTCCATTCTGTAACTTACATTTTCCCAAGTGGCAACTCAAGGTATTACAAAACCATTCAGCCAAATATCTTCTTCTCAATTCACCAAGACCCATCCATTTATTTTACCCACCCACTCAGTGCAGAACTGTTCACTGGAAACATAAGTTATAGATTGTAAAAAAGATGGTTGTGTGATTGTACTGCTATAATAATATTGGGGCAGTAGGAACCATTACATGCAGTAAGTACAGGTTGATATGTAATAATTCTGAGACAGTAGAAGGAACTAAAGGTTTTATATAATAACTCATTACAAGTGTCATGCATTAAGGTTTACATAGCAGTACTGTTATGCATCTCCCACAGGGGTATCCCCAATACACACTGTCATAGCATAGCAACACGCTGCATTAGCACACAGTCACACACGTCTAACAACAGATTCAGGATCAGCTGACTCAACCCTAACCTTAACCAATAGATGGAAATCAACACAATCAAACAGTAGGCAAGGATAAACCTTTGAACCTCTGTGTGCAGAGTTGAACGCCAGGGTTATATACTGTTCAAGTCGACCTCATGAATGGCTTGGATCTCATCCATCCACGGTCTGAGCCAGGATTTATTTCTACCACAACACAGTGATCTGCCCTGGGTGGGTCAGTCAAAGAAAGATAAACTGGTGTTTGACTAGAAACTAGATGACTAGAAACGTTACGGTTTCCCTCTCGATTAAGACGAGGATCAGAGTATAGACAACTGGGAAATAAAATGTAGTAGAAACAGGAGAAGAAAGAGAAGTGTGTGATGCCCCAGTGTTGTCCCCAGTCTACTTACATCTTCTGGTTCATCATGAGTTCTCGATGGAGGTCCTGGTGGTTTCTGGAGCCCTTGACTGGATTCAACAGCTTCTTGGGTTTGATCATCTCCTCACAGTCCCCCTCCAGATAGTCCGGCTCAGCCATCACACTCCTGCCCCGAGACAGAGACAGACCTGGGTCCACACACCGATCTGACAAGGGGAGAAGACGGGATTCAATATGTTATTAGTCATTTAATATACATCTCAATTCATGGATTCATTTACACACTGTAATGGTCAACTATACCTGCTCTCTTTCACACAAACACAACCATGTCAAAATCAGGCTTCAGCTCTGGATGCTATCGAGACATTCATCTGTTTAACGCACCGAGACATTACGACCCTCACTACTGAGAGGTTGGAGTTACATAATCATTCCATTCCACTAGAGGAATGTTCCATTCTCCAGAATGGGGCAAACATCTGCATAGAGACTCTCACAGGCAGGGCTGGTTCCAAGCATAAGTGACATAAGCTGTCCCTTATTGCAGAATAACGACCGGGCACATGACAAGGGGCCCTGACCCCCAGGGGGACCCCATTGATTTTGATAGTCATTCTCATGCAGATATATTATTAGCATGGCATAAGTCATTAGAAAATGTGTAGAATTACAGAAAATATGCTTTAAAACAAAAATTCTTCACTCCTGTCAAAAGGAGGGCCACTAAAATGTTGTGCCACAAGGTGAGGGGCCCCCCAACCAAAACTCACTTAGGTCCCCCAAAAGGCTAGAGCTGGCGCTGCTCACAGGTCTCACAGATACTGCTGGCAACAACAAGCCGATATCCATCAAAATATCACCTTTATATGGATATACTGCATTTCAAATGTCATCCAGAGATGGAATTACTTGATTCCAGACATACAATAAGTTAATCAGATATCAACTCAAATAGGGAGTACTCCCATTACCTATTCTAATTTCTCACAAACTGATTTGAATATCCAAATATAAGGTTACACATTTACATTAGTCCTACATAGATTTGATCATCTATATAGATCAGAGTACAATTTCCTGCAGCCACCAAATTAATGTAAAATGTATGGATAATATATACAGCATGTTTATTTAAGATAATTTCTCCCTGGAGACAACTCCATATTATCATACCAAATCTTCTTATTGTACTTTGCATGAAAACCATATAAAGAGTTATCATGACAGACAGTCTGCATAACAATAACAAAACACACTGCATATGCAAAAATCCCACCCATTGTCCTTTCATTATAAAGTTACACTTTAACCGGTAACACATTTAAGCATAATAAGACTGGTTAAAATGCGTCAAATTATCTAGACAAACAATGGGAACAATCTAACAAACGTTCTCCGATTTACTCTGCAGTAGGTGAGGGAAGACTGGTATTCTACACACTGTAGCCATCTCAACTGTTGATTTAAAGTCAGAATAAGTTAGACTTCCTACTTAAATAGCTTCATTTGAACACTAGACAGGAGAGAGAGATGCACAACTGCTGTGTTCCCTGTGCGCGCAGCTGTCCTACTGAGGTTAGAGCGAAGCGGCTGGGTGGAATGAACTTTGATGAAACGCGCTATTACCTAACAGCCCACAACATAGTGTACACGGCGTCCCCTCACACAGTTCATATTTTAACTATTGACCTGGAAACTGTTTACAACGGTAAATAACTTTAATGACAAAGCTAGTCTCTTTCTCAGAGTTTAAAGGTCAGTCAGGAGTGTAATTAGCACATTCCAAGAATAGGTGCATTTATGAATGGCTTTTGTAAGTAGGCCAAAAACACCAACATGGGATTTTATAACTGTGTGTAGATTACTTAGGTAGTGCTAAGATTTCATAGCCTATGACATAAGAAGTATTCTCATGATTTGTTCATCATCATCGTGCAGCGTAGGCTACAGGGCCCAAAACATGTCATCTGAGACTGAGGCCTGCTAGGCTACATACTCATTTTTTTACTTAATTGGAAACTTTATTAATTGCATTTTTAGTCTGCCGGTAGACCTATGTGTTGAAGATACGACAACGAGAGTCTTCACATCAACACTAGGAAACAGCGAGCATGGAGCTGTAATACAGTATGGACAAGACTGGTTCTCAATTTACTTTTGACAGTTAGAACAGTAGAATACACAAGGTGTGATTTAGAACTGTGGTTGTGCATCAGTAGTTTTTCTCGTTATGTCAGTCACTCAATTAGCCATGTCAGCGAACAATTTTTAGATTGGCGAGTTAGCTGGCCGTTAGTCTATCTAAACTTATTGATTATGGTAGTCATTCTCACTCACTAGGGGCGGTTGGTGAAGGGGGCCACTGAGGAGCTGTAATGTTTATATCTCAACATTAGAGGTCGCCGCTGCCTCACATCCCAGAGACGAACAAAGAGCCAGTTGCATAACAAAGAGGTGGACGAAAAAAAACATCTGAGACGTTTTGACTGATCTTTTTCTCCGACGAGGGCCAGATGTACTGCACTTTTGCATGTTTTCAGAGAGGAACAGTAGATAAAGGAAAACATGAAGACATCCTTTAGATCTCATTATGTGAGACAGAAAACATCTATTGTGTTTTACACCCTGTGGGGGGTAAAAATGTTTGGTAGTCATAAATCAAACATTAGCCCTATGTATTTCTCATGAAGGCAATACGCAGTGTGTGTCTTTGTGCAAGTTTTAGGTCACATGCACAAGTACAGTGAAATGCTTAATTTGGAAGCCCTACTCAACAGTGTAATATTCAATATCAAAAAAGTACAACAATGTATTTTTTAAAGACGAGAAATAAGAGGAGGCTTTATACATGGTCAGTGCCAGTACCAAATGTACAGGAATACAGGAGTATTGGGGTAGATATGTACATGTAGGCAGGGATTAGGAGAAAGTGACTGATAGCATGACAAATAATAATAGTAAACAGTATGGCAGCAGCATAAGTGGTGGGTGGGTATGTGCGAGAGTGTGTCTATGTTAGTGTGAGGGTGTGAGTGTGAGTGCGCGCAAGAGTGTCAGTGTAGGCGTGATAGGCGGATATACAGTACATGTAAACAGGGCACACTGTGTGTGTGTGCGCGCGCATGCATGTCTGTATATGCTTTGTATGCGTGTTGCTGCTAAGTATATCAAAAGCAATACCCTTTAGCAGCAGGGGGTAGTGGAGCAACCAGGCTGAGGGTATTGAGAAAGCATCCGTTCACGTAACACATCTGGTGCCACTTCCTCTCTGCCCCAGGGGAAGAGACATAGGGAGTTGAAAGGGCCCAGGCTAGTCCCAGACGGGCTGTATCTCATGTTCTAAAGGGGCTTCCTCACCTCATCTCCTTTTCTTCATGATCAATCATCTGGCACAACCTGACTGATGAAAACATAGTGCTGGAAATCTACCTGTGTTTTTAGAGAGGATACAAGGGAAGGAAGCCATTTTAGAGTGTGGAGACATGTCCTCTCCCTTCTTGCCTGGGACAGACCGCTAATTCAGTGCAACTTCCAGCGCGCTTTTATTGTGAACACTGAGGCTGTACTTGCTTTAAGTTACTGTTTTAACAGTGGCAAAGTAGGCTACTGTTGCTATTTGATCATAATATAGGCCTACCAGAGTGGCCTACCATCAAAAACAATGGAGAAAATGCATCCCATAGCACATGGAAATAGCTGTTGTACCATTCAGCCTACAGTAGCAGCCAATGTGTGGTGTTTAATGTAGGCCTACATTCCATGAGACTTTAGAAAAAAAAATGCAGGGCTTGACATTAACCCGTTTATCCACTTGTCCTTCAGACAAGGAGGTGACTGAACATGTATGATGCAAGAAACCACAAAAAAAAAAAAATACATTATTACTCCCATACTATTATTACAGCGAATCAGGCAAATTATGGTACMCTCTATTGGCTACTTAGCTTATTCAAGACGGTCTCAAAATACAACACTTTCCCTTTAAGACAAAAACAAAATCTTTAACTGACTCGCTTTTCAAAGATGTCTRGAAATGTACATGTTTTGGGCTCTTGTAGGAAGCAATTGCTAACTTCTATAACTGGGCTAATAACGCACTAACTAGCAAAGGATATGAACAAATTGTGCACATGCAGCTCTCAAAACAAGCACATCTACTCACGACTGCTCATGCTGTAAACACAGTTCAGTTCAAAGTAAATTGCACAGACCCATATATGGCAATGGTCTATTTGCATATAGTTCTAATGCAGCTCTGATTGGATATGCTGCACCGGTCTGTGTAGAGTACGGGTATGGCCTGAGTCGTCCCCGTCAATGAAATAGAATCCTACTGATGAGTTCTGCCTACAACATAAACTCTTGCATAGTTTGTTTTGTTTCGGTATGTTGCATTGAAAGTGGCTAATATTGCGTTGATTCGATCACAATTGCCACAGTAAAAGGTAAATGTTGATTGTGTTAACAGGGAAAACTTCAGAAAGTTGAGTGAAGTTCAATATCGTGCTTCTCTCCGTGGGCTGATTTTCTTCTGAGTGGCAATCCTGGGGAGCTGCATGGCAGTCTTGGGTGCGCAGGGCACGGGTGTGACATGCTGCCACAAGAYCTTCTCACTACAATACTGTCACTGAGCGAGCAAAAGACAGAAAAAGAGAGAGTAAACACACATACCCTCCCATCTTATCCTGTGGGACATACAGCATCTGTCAACACCATAACTGAAATATGATTTTAGGCTAAAAKAAATAAACAGCTTTCAGCAGTGTGAGCGTGTGTGTAGAGGACTTTTTAGAAGTGCACTTCCTGCTATTCCAGGCATCCCCATTAAAGCAGCTCTTTCATGTTTATAGGTGTAGGAACCAGATGGCAAGTGTGTGATTCTCCAGTCAGACCTGACAACCTCACTACAGAGGAACTAATACTCTACAAAAACACTGCTACATGGTCAGATGACACTGCCATACACAGAGAGAAGAGGAATAAAACCTTGGTATGCATCTTCTTGTTTACTCTTTCCATGTTGAACCCTCCCACAACCTCTACGTTATGCTGTGTGTAAGGGACACTGGGAAACCAGGGGTCGGGAGAGAGKGGTGAAAGGTCAAAATTAACAGAGATAGAGACATTGAGAGAAAGAGAGCGGAACTAGCCCATTCATTACAATCAGAGGCTGTCAACATCTCAAAACAATACTAGAGTGAACTAATGGGTGAGTACTTTCTCAAGGGTGTTCACTTGTGTTTGCATTTATAAGGAGTAAGAGAGAGAGGGAGGAAGGGATGGGGTGACTGTGTGAGCGTGTATAAAGTAGGTGTGTGTGTGTGAGTGAGAGTCACTGAGTCTACACTAGCAGGCTGCATTAGAGCTAATTGAATGACAGTCTTGGCACTGCACAGGGCTACTGCATCAGAACGGATTGTCCTTCAYTGGGACTGCATTAACTATCAGCTAAACGCCCGCACACATCCACTTCCTGTTGTTGGCCTTGTGTCTATGACGGTGTGAGTGATGACTGGTCTCCATGGTGATGGAGGGAAAAAATGACAGTTGAGAAGAAATTGAGATGATTCCGACCAAAAGACACAAAGAATAAGGGGAGGGGACACTAGCTTCATGCGAGTTCATAGGTTGAAAGAAAGTAAGAGATTATAAAAACCCTTCCTCTTCGTAGATGTGGTGCTGATGTCCTCATTAGAGAGAGACCAGCTGGCTGCCTGCTTTACCATATGACCCCATGCCCCCCCACAACACACACACACACACTTAGCCATGAAGAAAACCCTGATTAAAAAAACAGAGAAATACAGCCTTCTAACTGACAGAGGCGGATGGAGAGATGAGGAGGTGGTGGAGGAAGAGTTACATGTGGACCAGTGATGTTTATCAGCACAGATGTTGTTTCTCACTCAGCACATCCACCTAGAATGAGTTTCGGGGGGCTGCAGTCTGGTTTGTATTTCCTGTCCTAGAGCGGGAATAGCAGAGAATTCTAGGGTCTCAGCCCTGAATGATTGCGGGGAAACACCCCTCCCCAGTTAGGGTGGGGTCCTATTCACAAACGTTTCTCAGGATACACACCCACATAGAGCAGCGTGAGTCATGACAGCGGGAGTCGTGTGAGTCATGACAGCGGGAGTCGTGTGAGTCATGACAGCGGGAGTCGTGTGAGTCATGACAGCGGGAGTCGAAGGAGGCAGCGTGAGTCATGACACGGGCAGTCGTGGAGTCATGAC
>NC_036866.1:26712048-26813350 GCF_002910315.2 Salvelinus sp. IW2-2015
AGCGGGAGTCGTGTGAGTCATGACAGCGGGAGTCGTGTGAGTCATGACAGCGGGAGTCGTGTGAGTCATGACAGCGGGAGTCGTGTGAGTCATGATCTGTGTCAGAGCCCTCTAACATTAGAAATACTGAAACAGTGAAACACCCAAAATGGAACGTTTGTGAACTCTATTCAGCCCGGATGTCATTCCATAGGGAATAGTGAAAAAGTACAACACACATCCTATCAGTGTCAGCCTAATGCTGAGAGATAATTACAGCTACCATCCAGGAGACACACAACAACAATCATGTCTCCGGCACAGAGGATGTCTGTGTTCTCAAACACACAGTTCTTGTCATCTGCAGCATGTGCAAACTGGTGTTTCCTGGGAAGAAAACTGCAGCAACAGGATTTCCCAACCATGACCTAAGCACATAACTCACTACATGGCACACACGGGCAGTGTACAGCACTTGATAGTATAGTTGCTCATAAAATGGATTCAATATTAGCCTACTCATAAGAGGGCTGAATCAGTTACGAGCGTATTGAGTTAGGATAGATAGCTTTGTACAGAAACCAGTCTGCAGAGAGATGTTCTCTCCCTCTCTGTGCCACACCCAGACCTCTTCCTGTGCGGCAATCTGCACACTGTACAGAGAGATGGCTCCACTTTCTGTGTACTCTTTCACAATTTCCTGTTAGTATGAGACAACACTCCTATCAAGTAACTAACCAACCTAACTAACTCGCCAGTCCCAGTTCTACATTAAAACCAAATGTCTCTGAAGCCTCGGAAGACAAACCGTCTGTTCTTAATTAATCTCTGATTTTCTGAGGCACAGAGTGTGGTATTTAGCCACGAGCAGTAGCCTCTCTAAGTTGGACACAAAATAGATATACTGGGGGAAAAGTAATGTTCCTGCCTCTTTGTTAAGATTTGTCTTTAAAGCAGAGGCTTGTGTTATCACACACACACACACACGTTGTGACAGGCAGGGTGATAGGCAGATTATGGAGTGAATATGGAGTGAATGGAGCTCATTGAAAAGGTAGAGACAACAGTTTGAGTCACGCCATAGGAATGTGATGAACCTGCAGAACTATTCTAATAGTGGAGCATGCCCGTAGCCACACGCCTCAGAACAGAGGATGGTAGAGGAGTGAGACACAGATGGCTGGGTAACCAAACATCTGTCCTCCAGACCAGTGAAAATCATAGCACATATACACACACACACACACACAACCCTGGACACCTGCCCCACAAAATAAAGTGATGGGGTTGGGGTAGAGGGGGCAGTTTGGGGAGACAACTGTCCCGCTCTCCTGTCCCCCTGACACAATGGCTGCTCTATGAGCCAGATATACACGCTCACAGTTGGCACCAACACATGCTAACATAGGAATGCTCAAGGTATATCTGACCAACCATATATCTCTTCACTGTATTTCAGACACCACTGCCAGGAGGAAGGACTTTACTTCAACAGTCACACACAAACGCCGTTAGAACAGACAGTCAGACACTTGCATCGCTCTTATTGTCTGAGGCCAGTGGTGAGCTAAAACGGTAGGGTGGATTGGGAGTCTTTTGTTTACATACGGTTGTATTTTTTATCTTATTTTGTACTGTTACCGTTAGCAACACGACAGACTACTGTTACAGATAAAGACAGACAGACGTACCACACTGGCAATAAAACACACAGAGAACACGGTAATGACACACAAACATTAATTGAACACATGGGTCACCAAACAACCAGGTGACCCAAAAACACTAATAATTATCATCATACATAGTCTTTGTTCTCTTTTGTGTTATGTTGTCTAAATTGCAGCACAAATCCGGAGCTGTAACATAGCAACACACAGTACACAGACAAAAATGTTTTTCCTATCCTTTTGTCAACAAGCTATTTATCAATTATGGCACTGGAACTCTTCCCCATTATAATAAGTATGGACAGTTGGCCGACTCTGACTTTAGTTTGACTGACCTCAAAGACTACAGTAACGCAGTAATGTACCTCCATTCTGAACAGAGACTGTCTGTGTGTGTGTTACTAATAAGACAGGATGATGTCGGGATTCAGCCTAGGAGGTTTTAATCCAATTCATGTAGCGCAGACTCCCCATCTCCTGTATACTTTAACCCAACAAGCCCTCTTACTGTAGGGAGGGGTGCTTTTAGTCGCTCTCTGTGTGTGTGTGTGTGTGTGTGTCTAAAATCCATTTGTGAAATACAGAGTGGTCTGTACAGTAATGGTACTTTATTCTGATTGAGGCTCCTGGCCTTATGAAGGGAAATCAATGCCGAGCCATAGAGAAGCTGTGTGTTTGTTCCTTGCCATAAAACATTTTCAGAGAGGTAGTGTATTAATATGTAACATTAAAAACCTGTTTGTGATTAAAGGTATACTTCGGGATTTTGGCAGAGGCTCTTTATCTACTTCCCCAGAGTCAGATGAACTCGTGGATACCATTTTTATGTCTCTGTGTGCAGTTTGAAGGAAGTTGCTGACTAGCGCAATTGCTAACTAACATGAGCACAATGACTGGAAGTCAATGGGTATCAATGGGTATAGCATGCTAGCAGATTGATACCTACAGAATTCCAGTCATTGCGCTGCCGCTAGTTAGCATTGGCTCGCAAAACTACCACTAACTTAGTTCATACTGGACACAGAGATATAAAATGGTATCCACGAGTTCATCTGACTCTGGGGAAGTAGATAAAGAGCCTCATTCTATGGTCCCATCTTTTGTTCTATGGGTGTTACTGAACACAATTTGTTGGGGAGAAAGAGAGAAAACATGTTCCACGTGTGTGACCGCCTCCAGCCCTCAGCTCTACGATCAGGTGATTAGGGAAGGGGAGAGACCATGCCCCCTCAAACCTCAATACCGGAGCTGTGCAGCAATAATGTGTATCGGTGCCAGCTTGGTGTTAACAACTGCTTTGTGTTCTAAGGTTCTATCATTTCATCAACGCTGGAGATATTGCATCATGGCTTATAGGTTATGTAGCTGGCCAATTAGCACTGACACAGTCTAAATCCTACATATACACACAAAAGTATGTGGACACCCCTTCAAATTAGTGGATTCAGCCATTTCGACTGACAGGTGTATAAAATTKAGCACAGCCATGCAATCTCCATAGACAAACATTGGCAGTAGAATGGCCTTACTGAAGAGCTCAGTGATTTAACGTGGCACCATCATAGGAGGCCACCTTTCAACAAGTCAGTTCATCAAATTTCTGCCCTGCTAGAGCTGCCCCAGTCAACTGTAAGTGCTGTTATTGTGAAGTGGAAACGTCTAGGAGAAACAACGGCTCAGCCGCGAAGTGGTAGGCCACACAAGCTCACAGAACCGGACCGCCGAATGCTGAAGAGCGTAAAAATCATCTGCCGTTGGTTGCAGCACTCACTACAGAGTTCCAAACTGCCTCCGGAACCAATGTCAGCACAAGAACTGTTCGGCGGGAGCTTCATGAAATGGGTTTCAATGGACGAGCAGCYACACACAAGCCTAAGATCAACATGCGTAATGCCAAGCATCGGCTGGAGTGGTGTAAAGCTCGCCGGCATTGGACTCCTGAGCAGTGGAAACACGTTCTCTGGAGAGAAGAATCACGCTTCATCCTCTGGCAGTCCGACAGACGTATCTGGGTTGGCGGATGCCAGGAGAACGCTACCTTCCCAAATGCATAGTGCCAACTGTAAAGCTTGGTGGATGAGGAATAATGGTCTGGGGCTGTTTTTCATGGTTTGGGCCCCTTAGTTCCAGTGAAGGGAAATCTTAACGCTACAGCATACAATGACATTCTAGACGATCCTGTGCTTCCAACTTTGTGGCAACAGTTTGGGGAATGCCCTTTCCTGTTTCAGCATGACAATGCCCCCGTGCACGAAGTGAGGGCCATTCAGAAAAGGTTTATCGAGATCGATGTAGAAGATCTTGACTGGCCTGCACAGAGCCCTGATATCAACACCTTTGGGATGAATTGGAACGCCGACTGCGAGCCAGGTCGAATCGCCCAACATCAGCACCCGACTTCACTAATGCTGAATGGAAGCAAGTCCCCGCAGCAATGTTCTACCACCTAGTGGAAAGCTTTCCCAGAAAAGTGGAGGCTGTTATAGCAGCAAAGGGTGACCAACTCCATATTAATGCCCATGATTTTTGAATTAGATGTTCGTCAAGCACGTGTCCACATACTTTTGTTCACGTAGTGTATTTCTCCCTCATTGCACATGCACATGCAGAGTTTAACATCAAAATAGATTTACAGTGTAGCCTGTGTATTTTACAGTGTACGTTATTCATGTAAATTCATTGGTTTAAACTTTCTGTCTGTATATTCTGTGTAGCGTCTGTCGGTATACTACCCAGATCCACAAAGCGTCTCAGAGTAGGAGTGGTGATCTAGGATCAGGTTCCTACCTGTACATATAATTGTATTCATTATGATCTAAAAGGAGAAACTAATCCTAGATCAGCACTCCTACACAGAGAGTCTACACAAACACAGAGAAAGACAGAGAAGCAACATGGTAGACTTTCCTGCTCATAAATAGAAATCATATGGATTGTCCCTCTAACCACACTGACATCAATGCAATCGAAAATCACATCAAACAGAAGGACACTGGAAATTAAATAAGAGAGCGAGAGAGAGAGACATGGAGGTAAGTGTGCAGCATGCGCAGTTTGTCTGGGGCTCAGGTCAGTCTGCTGACTAATGAACATGGTTGTCCTACTCCTACTGCACAGAGACATTACACATTGACTGATGTATAGAGGACCCTAAACACACGTGCATTTTAGGGATGTATCAGATTACATCCAAAAGGAAAAAGGCACCTGTAACTGCCCTACTGCCAGAGTCTATTCACAATACCTGAGACAAGAACACATTCCTGAGACAACACACTCCATTTCAGCATACCTGAGAGCAACATTTCTTTGTGGGGTATTCCTGCATGCTGCAGTTGGTAATGTAGAGTATATCCTTGATCACTGGGGACGATGATATATGGAGAACCCCCTACCAGTGTGTGTGTGTTGGGGGGGGGGGCATGATGAACAGAGAGAGCAGGGCCAGGAGATGGAGAGAGTGAGATAGAGAAAAGAGAGAAAGAGCAGGGCCAGGAGATGGAGAGAGTGAGATAGAGAAAAGAGAGAAAGAGCAGGGCCAGGAGATGGAGAGAGTGAGATAGAGAAAAGAGAGAAAGAGCAGGGCCAGGAGATGGAGAGAGTGAGAGAAGAGAGAGAAAGGGAAGGGCAGTTCAAAGATCAGAAAACAGATGTAAAGCATTTAGTAAACTCCCTTCTAAATGACTACCACGTGTTGGGCCTTTCCCCTCATCCCCACTCACTCTCTGAACTCTGTGCAATTTACACATTCATATTCTGGATTTCTTATTTACATGTCCTGTATCTCTCTTTCACTCAGCTCTCATCTCCTTTCTTCCACCCCTCTCTGGTAGTTGATTACTGAAAGTGATGTTCTGAGAAATTACTCAAGACAATGATTTCCTCTCCGACTTACACAAACTTTTGGCATTGCAAGCAAGATTGCAAGCAAGATTGCAAGCAAGATTTAGTTCTGAGTTCCGAATTTATGTATACTCCAACTACTATCTGTAGAATATAATACTTTACGGCCTTCAAGATGGAATCTCTCCTCTGTACCCACTGGGCTATGCTACAGTTCTGTCTAGTACATATGAGATGTCTGGGTTCAGTCTGGTTAAAGTTTGACAAAGGTAGCTATCAGTCATTAGAACCCTTGGCTATAACTGACCACATGGACAAGTCTGATTGCATAAAAGATCAATGTCAGAGACACAAGACATAGGGTACACACACACACACCAGGAGTGTCATGTCTCACTGGTTGACAGTGAACGGTCAGTGTGTCAGAGAAGACTAGGACTATGTGCTCCAGACCAGCAGAACAGAGTGATCCATCACTGCCTGTCTATGCTGTACACACTGATACAATCTCATACACAATTGTTTACTCAGACTTCAGCTATCCAACTCAAAACTAACAAAAAGGCAACTAAGATGTAGGTAGCCCACTTCAGTGACAATGTGTATAGCCTATAAACCAATCTGTATATTATRTCAAATAGATAAAGAAAAATAAATCACTCACACACATTGATTCATACGATTTCAATAAATATCTTACTTTCTCCAACAGGTTCCACAAACGCATTGGTTAAAGTCCTGAAGTTGATAATGACTGGATTGATTAGAGGTTGACAGATGGGCGAAACAACGGTCTTATTCTGAATCTCTTCTGCTCCTTTCTTCACTGTCCTGTTAGCGAAACAACATGCGCTTTTAAAGCAACAATGAGTCCCGAGTTTCTGTTTCGCAATATCTCCGTTTCTATAGCCTCAAATTCAACACGTCTTATCAGCGCGGCGTTGTTTCAAGAAAATCAAACAAAACTAGATGGTTWAATCGGGCACTACACGCGGCCGGATGGATAGGCTATAGCCAAAGCACACACGCTGCTTTGTGTGTGCGCTCATGAAACAGACAAAACTGAAACAGACAAACGAAAACATACACATACCTACCTAAAATCGATCCCGACGCTACTTCTCCAAGTCGACTAGTTAAATAATTAAAAGGGCAAAGTGGTTTTGAGCCTCATCCGTGCTTCTCCAGATCACTTCTCAGTTTAGGTGTGTCTGCGAATCTGCTTTTGTGCTTCTATGAAACTGTTCAACTGCACACACAYACATACACATTCGGCCCATAGAACATTTAAATGAATGCCGGATGGGCGGGCCAATATGATGTCATGCTCCTCCTCTCTTTCTCTTTCTGCCCGGAGCTCTTAACGGGGTGTGGCAGGGTAGCGAGCCGCTGTGGCTGGGTCTAGGAGACGTACAGAGAGACACACACACACATAGAGATCCGATACATACATGTGCCAACCGATACCCATCCACATCAACTAGCTGCAGAGGAGAGGTTCAAAAGCTACAAGTTCCTAGATGTGTACATCACTGAGGAACGGAAATGGTTGCTTCACACTGACAGTGGTGAAGAAGGTGCAACTGGGCCACAAACGTCTACAGATGCACAATCGAGAGCATTCTATCAGGCTGTATCACCCGGTGTCACAGGAAGGCCAAGAAGATCATCAAGAACCGCAGCCGCCCGAGCCACGGCCTGTTCACCCTGCTACCATCTAGAAGGCGGAGAGAGAACAGGTGCATCAAAACTGGGACAGAGAGACTGATAGCTTCTATCTCCAGGTCATGATCAGACTGTTATATAGTCATCACTAGCCGGCCTCTGCCCAGTACCGTGCCCTGAACCTTAGACACTGTCACTTGCCGGCTAACCTAATATAGCCAGGCATAAAAGAAACACCCGAAACTAGATTCTGGTCTTGATAAGAATTTTAAAAAAGGAGTGTCGCCTTTTTAACGTCCAAAAGCAGAAGTGGAGTCCCAGGCTCTCTCTTCCATTTCCCATGAAAACCGGAACTTCCGGCAACTCTGCTAAGACTACTAGCCAGCGACCACCCTGTATTCTACCCTGCACCTTAGAGACTACTGCCCAATGTACATACTCAGTGAACACTAGTCACCTTAATAATGTTTACATACTGTTTTACCCACTTTATACAGTGCCTTGCAAAAGTCATCCCTGTGGCGTTTTTCCTATTTTGTTGCATTACAACCTGTAATTTAAATTGATGTTTATTTGGATTTCATGTAATCGACATACACAAAATAGTACAAATTGGTGAAGTGAAATGAAAAATATAACTTGTTTAAAAAAATAAAATAAAATATTAAAACTGAAAAGTTGTGCGTGCATATGTATTCACCCCCTTTGCTATGATGCCCCTAAATAAGATCTGGTGCAACCAATTACCTTCAGAAGTCACATTAGTCAGTTAAATAAAGCCCACCTGTGTGCAATCTAAGTGTGACATGCTCTGTCACATGATCTCAGTATAGATCTGAAAGGCCCCAGAGTCTGCAACACCACTAAGCAAGCAGCACTATGAAGACCAAGGAGCTCTCCAAACAGGTCAGGGACAAAGTTGTGGAAAAGTACAGAGCTGGGTTGGGTTGGGTTACAAAAAAATATCAAAAACTTTGAACATCCCATGGAGCACCATTAAATTCATTATTAAATTTTTTTAAGACAATGGCACCACAACAAACCTGCCAAGAGAGGGCCGCCCACCAAATCTCACAGACCAGGCAAGGAGGGCATTAATCAGAGAGGTAACAAAAGATAACCACGGAGCTGCAAAGCTCCACAGCGGAGATTGGAGTATCTGTCCATGGGACCATTTTAAGCCGTACACTCCACAGAGCAGGGCTTTATGGAAGAATGGCCAGATAAAAAGCTATTGCTTAAGAAGAAAATAAGCAAACACGTTTGGTGTTCGTCAAACGGCATGTGGGAGACTCCCCAAACATATGGAAGAAGGTACTCTGGTCAGATGAGACTAGAATTGAGCTTTTTGGCCATCAAGGAAAACACCTCTCATCACCCCGAGAGCACCATCCCACAGTGAAGCACGGTGGTGGCAGCATCATGCTGTGGGGATGTTTTTCATCGGCAGGGACTGGGAAACTGGTCCGAATTGAAGGAATGATGGATGGCGCTAAATACAGGTAAATTCTTGAGGGAAACCTGTTTCAGTCTTCCAGAGATTTGAGACTGGGACGGAGGTTCACCTTCCAGCAGGACAATGACCCTAAGCATACTGCAAAAGCAACACTTGAGTGGTTTAAGGGGAAACATTTAAATGTCTTGGAATGGCCTAGTCAAAGCCCAAACCTCAATCCAATTGAGACTCTGTGGTATGACTGAAWGATTGCTGTACGCCAGCAGAACCCATCCAACTTGAAGGAGCTGGAGCAGTTTTGCCTTGAAGAATGGGCAAAAATCCCAGTGGCTGGATGTGCCAAGCTTATAGAGACATACCCTAAGAGACTTGCAGCTGTAGTTGCTGCAAAAGGTGGCTCTACAAAGTATTGACTTTGGAGGAGTGAATAGTTATGCACGCTCAAGTTTTCAGTTTTTTTGTCTTATTTCTTGTTTGTTTCACCATAAAAAAGATTTAGCATCTTCAAAGTGGTAGACATGTTGTGTGAATCAAATTATACAAACCCCCCCAAAATCTATTTTAATTCCAGGTTGTTAGGCAACAAAATAGGGAAAATGCCAAGGGGGTGAATACTTTCGCCAGCCTCTGTATGTATATACTGTATTCTAGTCATGGCTCATCCTATATAACTACTGCTGTACACACCTTTTCTGATAATATACTGTCCATACTGTCTATACACATCATTCACATACATACAGTATGTGAACACATGAGTGTGTGTGTGTGTGTGCGTGCGGGTGTGTGTGTGTATGTACAGTACAATGGGTCAAGACAGGGGTCACCACTGACAGAGACAACACTCCCACCAGAGACCGCTGTTACTGCAGCCTACCATCATTCAGGAAACAGATGGAGACAGAGAGAGACAGTAACATCATAGGAATTAAACACTGATTTGACAGTGTAAGTCAATAGTTATGAATATGATTAATCATGAGAGCAAGTATCAAATAAAATAAAATTTTATTTGTCACATACACATGGTTAGCAGATGTTAATGCGAGTGTAGCGAAATGCTTGTGCTTCTAGTTGCGACAATGCAGTAATAACCAACGAGTAATCTAACCTAACAATTCCACAACTACTACCTTATACACACAAGTGTAAAGRGATAAAGAATATGTACATAAAGATATATGAATGAGTGATGGTACAGAACGGCATAGGCAAGATGCAGTAGATGGTATCGAGTACAGTATATACATATGAGATGAGTAATGTAGGGTATGTAAACATAAAAGTAAATAGTTTAAAGTGGCTAGTGATACATGTATTACATAAAGATGGCAAGATGCAGTAGATGATAGAGTACAGTATATACATATACATTATATTAAGTGGYATTGTTTAAAATGGCTAGTGATACATTTTTGATCAATTTCCGTCAATTTCCATTATTAAAGTGAGCTGGAGTTGAGTCAGTATGTTGGCAGCAGCCACTCGATGTTAGTGGTGGCTGTTTAACAGTCTGATGGCCTTGAGATAGAAGCTGTTTTTCAGTCTCTCGTTCCCTGCTTTGATGCACCTGTACTGACCTCGCCTTCTGGATGATAGCGGGGTGAAACAGGGCAAAGTGAGCCTCGGGTGGTTGTTGTCCTTGATGATCTTTATGGCCTCTTGTGACATCGGGTGGTGTAGTGTCCTGGAGGGCAGGTAGTTTGCCCCCAGTGATGCGTTGTGCAGTCCTCACTACCCTCTGGAGAGCCTTACGGTTGTGGGCAGAGCAGTTGCCGTACCAGGCGGTGATACAGCCCGACAGGATGCTCTCGATTGTGCATCTGTAGAAGTTTGTGAGTGCTTTTGGTGACAAGCCGAATTTCTTCAGCCTCCTGAGGTTGAAGAGGCGCTGCTGCGCCTTCTTCACAACGCTGTCTGTGTGGGTGGACAAATTCAGTTTGTCCGTGATGTGTACGCCGAGGAACTTAAAACTTACTACCCTCTCCACTACTGTCCCGTCGATGTGGATAGGGGGGTGCTCCCTCTGCTGTTTCCTGAAGTCCACATCATCTCCTTGTTTTGTTGACGTTGAGTGTGAGGTTATTTTCCTGACACCACACTCCGAGGGCCCTCACCTCCTCCCTGTAGGCCGTCTCGTCGTTGTTGGTAATCAAGCCTACCACTGTAGTGTTGTCCGCAAACTGATGATTGAGTTGAGGCGTGCATGGCCACGCAGTCGTGGGTGAACAGGGAGTACAGGAGAGGGCTCAGAATGCACCCTTGTGGGGCCCCAGTGTTGAGGATCAGCGGGTGGAATGTTGTTCCCTACCCTCACCACCTGGGGCGGGCCGTCAGGAAGTCCAGACCCAGTGCACAGGGGCGGGTCGAGACCCAGGGTCTCGAGCTTGATGACGGGTTTGGAGGTACTATTGGTGTTAAATGCTGAGCTGTAGTCGATGAACAGCATTCTCACATAGGTATTCCTCTTGTCCAGATGGGGTTAGGGCAGTGCAGTGTGGTGCGGATTTGCGTCGTCGATGGACCTATTGGGGCGGTAAGCAAATTGGAGTGGGTCTAGGGTGTCAGGTAGGGTGGAGGTGATATGGTCCTTGACTWGTCTCTCAAAGCACTTCATGATGACGGAAGTGAGTGCTACGGGGCGGTAGTCGTTTAGCTCAGTTACCTTAGCTTTCTTGGGAACAGGAACAATGGTGGCCCTCTTGAAGCATGTGGGAACAGCGGACTGGGATAAGGATTGATTGTATATGTCCGTAAACACACCAGCCAGCTGGTCTGCGCATGCTCTGAGGACGCGGGTGGGGATGCCGTCTGGGCCTGCAGCCTTGCGAGGGTTAACACGTTTAAATGTTTTACTCACGTCGGCTGCAGTGAAGGAGTCAGCAGGTTTTGGTAGAACTATGACTAATMATTGAGAGCAAGTATTCATTGATATTGTATTGCAAACAAGCATAGCTTCTGGCTAAAGTGTTTGCATCCTTTTTACTGTAACAGATTTGTTTGTGTGATGAGTAAGCTTACCTGAAACCTGAAGAAATGCATTTGCTCCCAATACTAATGCCTAGACTTTAGCTCAGTGGGCTAAATCTATATTATGTTGCACAGACGACCCAGAAAACAATTCAGTCAGTTTGGCCTACATACAGTAGTCTTGCCATGTAGTCAGTTAATTCCTCACAAACCTGGTTAAAGAACGGTTAAATAAAAAGACTTGCGTAACTTTATTTTCAGTTGTGGATTGTCATGGAAACAGGTATGTGTAGGAAAGTAAACATGCCACTGATCAAAGGCCTTATCACACACATCTGTTAACTGCTTCCGTTCAGGGGTAAGGCTCGGTGGTTAACGGGAAGTTTGGGGGACTTTATGTGGTTTCAATGGTAGTTGGTTGAAATGCAATGGGTAGCACTATATATGATGACTCTGAAATTATCTGGTATTTACCTATTATTTATCACTAGATATACAGTATATCAATGGGTACTTCCTCATACTTATTCAAATCATTTATCAACATTGAAGAGTTTGTTTCCAAAATGCTATATCCACACATTTTTCACATTTGAGTTTTTTAATCAGAAACGATTGCCTATGGGTACCTTCATGAGTATGTCAAATATTACTGTTCTCAGATTTTTTATTCATAGATCTTAAATGTGTATGACAATGCTATATGTCCATTGTTTAGCTGGAATGGTATGTTTGTATCTTGTATATTTTACTGTGGTATGTGGTTGTCTCACCAAGTTCTCTTACAGTTTTGTTTAATCGCTTTGTTACTATTTTCACAAGTATGTGGTAGAATTTCACAACTCTTAGTACAAATCTCAAAATAGATCATCAAAAAGGCTGTAACTTTTTCAAATCAAATCAAGTTGTATATGTCACATGCGCCGAATACAACAGGTGTAGACCATACAGTGAAATGCTTACTTACAAGTCCTTAACCAACAATGCAGTTTTAAGAAAATCCCCCAAAAAGTAAGAGATAAGAATAACAAACAACTAAAGAGCAGCAGTAAATAACAATAGCGGGGCTATATACAGGGGTACCTGCTTGGGGGGGTTAATGCAAATAGCCTAGGTAGCCATTTGATTAGCTGTTCAGGAGTCAGGAGTCAGGAGTCTTATGGCTTGGGGGTAGAAGCTGTTTAGAAGCCTCTTGGACC
This sequence comes from Salvelinus sp. IW2-2015, assembly GCF_002910315.2. Taxonomy (NCBI): domain Eukaryota; kingdom Metazoa; phylum Chordata; class Actinopteri; order Salmoniformes; family Salmonidae; genus Salvelinus; species Salvelinus sp. IW2-2015. Next base: position 26,724,831 of record NC_036866.1, read on the forward strand.
TAGACTTGGCGCTCCCGTACCACTTGCCGTGCGGTAGCTAAGAGAACAGTCTATGAATAGGGTGGCTGGAGTCTTTGACAATTTTTAGGGCCTTCCTCTGACACCGCCTGGTATAGAGGTCCTGGATGGCAGGAAGCTTGGCAMCGGTGATGTACTGGGCCGTACACACTATCCTCTGTAGTGCCTTGCGGTCGGAGGTCGAGCAGTTGCCATACCAGGCAGTGATGCAACCCGTCAGGATGCTCTCAATGGTGCAGCTGTAAAACCTTTTGAGGATCTGAGGACCCATGCCAAATCTTTTCAGTCTCCTGAGGGGGAATAGGTTTTGTCATGCCCTCTTCACTACTGTCTTGGTGTGCTTGGACCATGTTAGTKTGTTGGTGATGTGGACGCCAAGGAACTTGAAGCTCTCAACCTGCTCCACTACAGCCCCGTCGATGAGAATGGAGGCGTGCTCGGGCCTACTTTTCCTGTAGTCCACAATCATCTTCTTTGTCTTGATCATGTTGAGAGAGAGGTTGTTGTCCTTGCACCACACGGTCAGGTCTCTGACCTCCTCCTTATAGGCTGTCTCATCGTTGTCGGTGATCAGGCCCACTGTACCACTGTTGTGTCATCAGCAAACTTAATGATGATGTTGGAGTCGTTTGGCGGTGTTGGAGTTGTTCACCACACCTAATCAGTGTTTCATCTACAAATACCTTTCATATAAAGTAATTGCCTTACTGTGCAATAGTCACAATACTTCTCATTTGTTTAAATATGTTTGACGATCACTTAATCCAACTCTGCTTAATGTTAATCACTTAACTGCTTGGCAAACCAATATATTTTAAACTRGTTGGTCTACTGTATATGGATTTTGAAAACTACAGAAATAAAATGTGTGTTTGTAAAGTATAAACATCTAAATTACATGTATGATACATGATAACCATACAAAATCCTACTTGTTATTGCTAATTAACTTCACATAGTGGTACGCACAATTGGTCACCATATAAAAGATGGTGTGTGAACACTTGCAATTTCTTTCAACATGGTGCAGGATACACAGCAAGGGAGAGGAATAAATCAAAGAGCTCCTATACAAGGGCACATCAGAGAGGTGGGCATGGTCCCCATCAAAGAGGTCAAAGAGGCGGGCATGGGCTCCGTCAGAGGTCAAAGAGGTGGGCATAGRCTCCGTCAAAGAGGTGGACATCAGAGAGAGGGARGCAGATGGCAGGGAACAGTTGTGTCTAAGGAAGTCCGGCCCATCGTCGTTGACCATGTGGTAAAAAGAGGCCTTACCATGGCAGAGGCTGCCTGATTAGTTTACCCCAATCTGAAAAGATCAACTGTCAATTCGATCATGAGAACATTTCATCAAGAAAACCGTTAAGTCTGTAGGATATGCACTGTGCTTAACATTACATTTACAGTAAATGACATTGTAATGCATGTTGATTCACAAAACATGTTACAGTATTCTTACAGTATGATCTATTGACAGGATACTCTCCTCTACCCTCAGAATTGTCAGAAGAACCTATGGTGGTAGCTGTGGCCGTGTTTTTAGAGGGTGATGGTGCTTGATGCTGCTGTGAACCATAACAAGTATATCTTTATTGGTGAAGCGGGCTTCAACCTGGGTGGAACCACATTGGCCAACGGGTGACCGTCCAAGTGCCTAGACAATGTGAGGGAAACACCTCCATGTGACCAGCTATCTCTGAAGACGGTGTGGTAGGACGTAAGCCATTACTTGGATCCTACATCGATGCATATCTCATTGTGGTTCTCAATAAAATAGAGCAGGCCAGTGAAGGTGAAGGGGTCACCTACACTATATGACCAAAAGTATGGACACCAGCTCGTCGAACATCTCATTCCAAAATTATGGGTATTAATATGGAGTTGGTCCCCCCTTGGCTGCAATAACAGCCTCCACTCTTCTGGGAAGGCTTTCGTCTAGATGTTGGAATACTGCTGCGGGGACTTGCTTCCATACAGCCACAAGAGCATTAGTGAGGTTGGACAATTAGGACTGGCTCACAGTCGTTGTTCCAATTCATCCCAAAGGTGTTTGATGGGGTTGAGGTAGCGTTCTCCTGGCATCTGCCAAACCCAGATTCATCCATCGGACTGCCAGATGGTGAAGAGTGATTCATCACTCCAGAGAACGCATTTCCACTGCTCCAGAGTCCAATGGCGGTGAGCTTTACACCACTCCAGCCAGTGGTCTTAGGCTTGTGTGCGGTTGCTCAGCCATGGAAACACATTTCATGAAGCTCCCGACAAACAGTATTTGTGCTGACGTTGCTTGCAGAGGCAGTTTGGAACTGTGGACAGACGATTATTACGTGCTACGCGCTTCAGCACTCGGCGGTCCCGTTCTGTGAGCTTGTGTGGCCTACCACTTCGCAGCTGAGCCGTTGTTGCTGCTAGACRTTTCCACTTYACAATAACWGYACTTACAGTTGACCAGGCAGCTCTAGCAGGGCAGAAATATGACAAACTGACTTGTTGGAAAGGTGGCATCCTATGACAGTGCCATGTTGAAAGTCACTGAGCTCTTCAGTAAGGCCATTCTACTGCCAATTTTTATGGAGATTGCATGACCATGTGCTCAATATTAAACACCTGTCAGCAATGGGTGTGGCTGAACTAACCCAAATCCACAAATTTGAAGGGGTATCCACATACTTTGTATATCTAGTGTATGTCATTGTGTGACAATGTCAGGTTCCACGTGCAGAGGTGTTTCAGACATGGTTTCGGGGGCTATCCCCGATTTGTGACCCTATACCTGCCCCATTCTCTCCTTTCCTCAACCCTATTGAGTAATWTTTTTCAGCATGGAGGTGGAAGGTGTACCATAAGCATGCCACCCTCCTTCTGGCCATGGATGAGGCATGCGATGACATCAATGCAGACCAATGTCAAGCTTGAATTCGTCATGCCAAAAGGTTTTTCCCACGGTGCATGATCAATGAGGACAATCACTKTGATGTGGATGAAGAAACACAAGCAATGGACATTAGACCGGTGGAAATCTGTCCTTTGGTCTGATTAGTCCAAATTTGAGATTTTTGGTTCCAACCGCCATGTCATTGTGAGACGCAGAGTAGGTGACCGGATGATCTCTACATGTGTGTTCCCCACCGTGAAGCATGGAGGAGGAGGTGTGATGGTGTGGGGGTGCTTTGCTGGTAACACTGTCAGTGATTTATTTAGAATTCAAGGCACACTTAACCAGAATGGCTACCACAGCATTCTGCAGCGATATGCCGTCTCATCTGGTTTGCACTTAGTGGGACTATCATTTGTTTTTCAACAGGACATGGACTCTACACACCTCCAGGCTGTGTAAGGGCTATTTGACAAAGAAGGTGAGTGATGGAGTGCTGCATCAGATGACCTGGCCTCCATAATCACCCGACCTCAACCCAATTGAGATGGTTTGGGATGAGTTGAACCGCAGAGTGAAGGAAAAGCAGCCAACAAGTGCTCAGCCTATGTAGGAAATCCTTCAGGACTGTTGAAAAAGCTTTCCAGGCGAATCTAGATTAGAAAATGCCAAGCGTGTGCAAAGCTGTCATCAAGGCAAAGGGTGGCTACTTTGAAGAATCTAAAATATTAAATATATTTTGATTTGTTTAACACTTTAAAAAAAAATCTTTATTTAACTAGGTAAATCAGTTAAGAACAAATTCTAATTTTCAATTACAGCCTAGGAACAGTGGGTTAACTGCCTTGTTGAAGGGCAGAAGGACTCAATCTTGCCACGTTCAGGGGATTCGATCTTTCCACATTTCAGCTACTAGTCCAATGCTCTAACCACTAGGCTACCTGCCGCTACTACCAGAGTTGGGTGTAAGGGATTATTAAAATCCGATAACTGTAATCCGTTACGTTTCCAGCAAAAATATTGTAATCAGATTCCAGATACTTTTGAAAAACTAGATGATTGCTTTGAGGATTACTTTTAAATTCTTTGACACTTCTTTGTTTACTCAATGACATTCAAATCAGCGTTGAAAAAAGGTGCACGTTTAAGTTTGTTCCACCTGAGCGAGTCTGACCACAATTCAGAGACCACTACGATGGCACACCAAATGTGTTTGATGGATAGTGGGAAAAGAGCAGGAATAGGCTTTTGTAGGCTACAGTCCAAGCTATGTCTTCCAATGGTGCGACTGCTGTTGGCATCCAAAGATTATTCTATTTGAATAAACGCTTGGATGTAAGGATGACAGCAGTGGTGTAGTCTACATATTATTGATATCTACATAGCGCATTGATGTGAATCACACTGCTGCTCTCTCATTTTGCTATTTGTGCCTTAAGGATTGTGGTTGTTGTGGATGTTATGGATGGTCAGTCCTTGCATCTATAACTCTGTCTATCAATCTGAGAGTGGTTACATTTCTCTAGGCCCATCCCTCAGCTGTTTACCAAAACAGAGGCAGGGCGGCCGTTTTGTTATTGTTTCATCTATGGATTTGCCCTTTTAACAGCTGCATATTATCAAGATAAAGTGTCACCAACAAAAAGGTAAACAATAGGCCTATAGCAAATGCAGCATATGGCATTCATTTTTCACATGTAAATAGCACTTTTCAGTAGTGCTCAAAGCATGCCATTCCATGAGCGCAGCATTTATTTTTCAACTCGAATCAAGGAGCCCAATCAGTCCTCCATGACAACAAATCATAAACAACAGAGAGGGTTTGCTAGTAAGTCCTTAGTTTTGGGGTCATGCTCAGGTAAAACAATTTGGCTAATCTATACTTCCATATTTCCAAGTCCTATTCTTGAAGATCAACATTTATTGGAATGACTGGAATTCTGATAGACTTTTTTGGTTTTTAATGTAAAGATATAATTTAATCGCTGATCCATTTTTCATTTTCCATTTGTGTGGTCTTGTTTTCCCACACCTGGTTTCATTTCCCTCATTATGTGTTGTGTATTTAGCCCTCTGNGGAATGTGATGAAAGAAATAAAAGCTGAAATAAATCATTCTCTCTACTATTATTCTGACATTTCACATTATTAAAATAAAGTGGTGATCCTAACTTACCTAAATCAGGGAATTTTTACTTGGATTAAATGTCAGGAATTGTGAAAAACGGATATTAAATGTATTTGGCTAAGGTGTATGTAAACTTCCGACTTCAACTGTATTTGCATGAATGATTTTAGAGGATGTGTTCAATGATCACACCTTCGATTACACATTGGATAGATTTCCTGGAAATTATAGATTTGTGTGCCTAATGTGAAAACTGTTTAATCTACTGTAATTGACAGTACTGTAGCATATTACTTTCAGCACTTGTAAGGGGGATTTTAAACACATATCTTGGATTGTTTGCTATTGGATCAACTGGTAGTTAAAATGACTACATTGAAAAGATATCAATATGTTGTGTTTTGGTGATTAAACCAATGTACTCATTATATTTCACAATAAACTTATCATTTGAATCAATGGCTGTGTCGTAAGAGATGGTTTCAATCCAAATGAATGCAAAATGATGGGTTTAGAATGAAAGACTGGCTGTGTTACAAGTGTGACCAGTTTGGAGTATTGTACTTGTGAAAATGTACCACATACTTGTGAAAATAGTACCAAAGCGATAAAAAACTGTAAGATGAATGCACTTACTGTAAATCTCTCTGGATAAGAGCATCTGCTAAATGACTAAAATGTAAAATGTAAATGTTTTCCATACAGATCTCGTACTCCTGTATGAAATTATTTTAGTCAACTTTTTTGAATATTGATGTCACAAATGTATAATTTGTACATTTCTTTATCAACATTTTAGTTTTTACATTTGACTGTCATGACTTCTGCCGAAGTCGATGCCTCTCCTTGTTCGGGCGGTGTTCGGTGGTCGACGTCGCCGGTCTTCTAGCCATCGCTGATCCATTTTTCATTTTCCATTTGTGTGGTCTTGTTTTCCCACACCTGGTTTCATTTCCCTCATTATGTGTTGTGTATTTAGCCCTCTGTTTCCCCCATGTCTTTGTGCATGAATGTTTATTTGTTAGGTCGGTACGTTACCTGCTGGTTTTTCCCCGGGTGACTTTTTTACCCGTGTTTTGTGGCAACGGTATTTTGTTCGCACATTGCGATTGTTACTTTGTGCCATTGCCTTTATTAAAGTGCGTTGTTCACTCATCTCTGCTCTCCTGCGCCTGACTTCATGCACCAGCTACACTCACCGCCTGACATTGACTGTGTAAAACCTAGCAGTACTACTTATTTCAATGAGAGTGAGGTGAAATTATAGCATTTTGCTAAAAATTGTATTTGTCTCTGAAATGAAATCATTCAGTAATAGGCTAGATTTAAACAAATACATGTCTGTCATTGAACAATCCCATGCCATGATTAGATAAAGAATAAACACAATAATCTCTTTCATTATTCATTTCAGAATATGTATATAGCGTCTTGGAATTAAACTCTTCAATTGGTAACTCTGCAAAACATTGTTGATACCATTGCCCATACAATCAAGCCATTTAAGTGTCCATGGTGACAGTTATTTAAGTAGTAGCCTCTCCTGACCTTTACAGTAATGTCTACTGTAAGGATGCAGTATAGTGAATCTGTCTGATATATTTGTTCCTGGCTGTAAATACTGTTCCATTCTCACTGGGGTAATCTGCTGTTGCCTGGCAGGCTGTGTTTCCACTGTGTGTCTTGGCCCCTTCTGTGTGTCAGTGGAGGCTGCTGAGGGGAGGACGGCTCACAATAATGGCTGGAATGGAGTAAATGGAATGGTATCATAAACACATCAAAGACGTGGTTTCCATGTGGTTGATATCACTCCACTGACTCCATTCCAGTCACGATTTCAGCTCGAACTGTTGCACCTCAGGCAAGGGACTTTTCTTTAAACAGCAAATGGTGCTTATTTTAAACCACGGTAAAGGAGTTGACATCCTGTGAGTGAAAGTTACTCTCTCTGCTACTCTCAGATTATAGTACTGTTCAGTTGATAGAAGGTCAAAACCATATGGTTGTCATGACATATTGCTTTTGGTCCTTAATATGAAGTTATTGGCAAGTGAAGTGAAAACTTTGCCTAAAAACGTACAGTGCCTTCAGAAAGTATTCACACCCCTTGCATTTCTCCTAATTTTGTTGTGTTACAGCCTGAATTTCATTTAAATGTTTTTGATTTAGATTAATTTTCCCTGGCCTGCACACAATACCCCATAATGTCAAAGTGAAACTATGTTTTTCAAAATATTTAAACATTTATTAAAAATAAAAGGTAAAARGGTATTGTGTCAATAAGTATTCAAACCCTTTGTTATGACAAGCCTAAATAAGTTCAGGAGTAAAAATGTGCTTAACAAGTCACATAATACGTTGTATGGACCCACTCTGTGTGTCATAATAGTGTTAAACACGATGTTTAAATGACATCTATGTACCACACACATACAATTATCTGTAAGGTCCCTCATTTGAGCAGATTCAACCACAAAGACCAGGGAGGTTTTATAATGTCTCACAAAGAAGGGCACCTATTGGTAGATGGTTAAAAATAAATCAGACATTGAATATCCCTTTGAGCATGGTGAAGTTATTAATTACACTTTGGATGGTATATCAATACACCCAGTCACTACAAAGATACAGGCGTCCTTCCTAACTCAGTTGCCGGAGAGGAAGGAAACCGAGGCCAACGGAAACCGAGGCCAATGGTGACTTTAAAAGTTACAGAGTTTAATGGCTATGATAGGAGAAAACTGAGGATGGATCAACAACAATGTAGTTACTCCACAATACTAACCTAACTGACAGAGTGAAAAGTAGGAAGCCTGTACAGAATAACAATATTCCAAAACATCCATCCTGTTTGCAACAAGGCACTAAAGTAATACTGCCAAAAAAAATATGCTAAAGCAATTCACTTTTTGTCCTGATGTCACGCCCTGACCTTAGTTATCTTTGTTTTCTTTATTATTTTGGTTAGGTCAGGGTGTGACGAGGGTGGTATGGGTGTTTTTGTCTTGTCTAGGGGTTTTTGTATATCTATGGGGTTTTGGTATTGTCTAGGTAATGTAGGTCTATGGTGGCCTAAATTGGTTCCCAATCAGAGACAGCTGTTTATCGTTGTCTCTGATTGGGGATCCTATTTAGGTTGCCATTTTCCATTTTGGTTTTGTGGGTTATTGTCTATGTGTAGGTGCATGTCTGCCCTCGTTGTTTATAGCGTTCACGTTTGTTTAGTGTTCTTCGTGTTCATTCGTCTTATATTAAAAGTATGTATTCATATCACGCTGCACCTTGGTCTCCTCTATACGACGAACGTGACACCTGAATACAAAGTGTTGTGTTTGGGGCAAATCCAATGCAACACATTACTGAGTACCACTCTCCATATTTTCAAGAATAGTGGTGTCTGGATCATGTTATAAGTATGCTTGTAATCGTTAAGGACTGGGGAGTTTTTCAGGATAGAAAATAAATGTAAGCACAGGAACAATTCTAGGGCAGACACTGGGAGATGAAATTGCCGTACAGCAGGACAAAATCTACACTGGAGTTGCTTACCAAGAAGAGAGTGAATGTTCCTGAGCGGCCGAGTTACAGTTTTCAATTAAATCTACTTCAAAAATTATGTCAAGACCTGAAAATGGTTGTCTAGCAATGTTCAACAACCAATTTGACAGAGCTTGAAGAAATGTGAAAAGAATAAATGGGCAAATGTTGCACAATCCAGGTGTGGAAAGCTCTTAGTGTCACGATCGTCAAAGGGAGAGAGAGATGACCAAGGCTCAGCGTGTGCAAAATACATCTTCTTTTAATTATAAGAAGGAAAACGAAACAAAACAACAAATGTGAAGCTAATAAAGAACTAGTGCACACATGCAACATAGAAAATTACCCACAAACACCTAAAGCCTATGGCTACCTTAAATATGGCTCCCAATCAGAGACAACAATAACCAGCTGTCTCTGATTGAGAACCAAATCAGGCAACCATAGACTTTCCTAAACACCTACACTCAACCATAGACATACCTAGACACATACACTCAACACAAACCCATACACTACAACCAACACCCCCTATACCATATAATCACCCAAAACACACACATACCCCATGTCACACCCTGACCTAACTAAAATAATAAAGAAAACAAATAATACTAAGGCCAGGGCGTGACACTTAGACTTACCCAGAAAGACTCACAGCTGTAATCGCTGCCAATTGTGTTTCTACAAAGTATTGACTCAGGGATAAGAATACTTATGTAAATTAGATACAGTATTTCTGTATTAAATTCAGTACATTTTCAAAAAATATATAAATCTTGTTTTCACTTTGTCATTAGGGTATTGTCTGTAGATGGGTGAGAAAAAAAATCTATTTAAATCAATTATATTTGTCACATTCGCCAAATACAACAGGTGTAGACTTTACCGTGAAATGATTACTTACCAGCCTTTTCCCAACAATGCAGAGTTAAAATGTAGGAGATATTTGCAAAAAATAAAGGAAATAGTAACACAATAAATTAACAATAACGAGTCTATACAAGGAGTACTGGTCCCAATTCAATGGTCAGGGGTACGAGGTAGATGAGGTAATATGTACATGAAGGAGGGGTAAAAATGACTAGGCAATCAGGATAGATAATAAACAGAGTAGCAGCAGTGTATTTGAAGAGTGTGAAAGAGTTTGAATGTGTGTGTGTGTGGCGTCAATATGCATGTGTGTGTGTGTTTTGTGTGTGTGAGCGTATGTAGTGTGTGTGAGTGTGTTGGTAGAGTCCAGTGAGTGTGCATAGAGCCTGTGCAAGATAGTCAAAATCAAATTCTCTTTGTCACATGCACCGAATACAATACCATGAAAATGTTACATACCCTAACCAACAATGCAGAGTTTTAAAATAGTAAGACAAATTTGCTAAATAAATTAAAGGAAAACAGTAACACAATAAAAATGTAACAAGGTTATACACTCAACATCTATTCTACATTGGTTCAATGTCATTTCAGTGAAATGACGTGGAAACGGTGCTGATTCAACCAGTGGGTTGTATGAAGTCCAGCCAATGTTGATAGATAGTAAATAATGGTACATGCAGGGTACACAAATACAGTTCTTCTGTGTGTGACCTAGTTGTGAAGGACTGTAGGCCTGTTCTACAGACAGATGTTATCTGGATCTGTGGGAGGATTGGACCCAATGACTGTAACTCAGAGCCCGAGGTTTACTCATTACCAAGATAGTCAACTACAATAATGCACAGTGTTCTATACAATTTAAAAATATATATTTTAGAGTTTCACCACAATCTCTCTCTCTCTCTGTGTGTTTGTGTGTGTGTGCGTGTGAATGTGTGCATGCGTGTGTATGTGTCTGCGACTGAGGTCATACAGATTTAGACCTTGCCAAAGTAATCAATAGGAATACATCCTCTTTTAACCTTGTAAATGCCACAGACCTAAAACTGCATACACAGTTTGGGAAATCAGTACATGGCTCTTCCTGCTGGCTGAGCACAGTCATTGGATTAGTATTACTAGAAGTGATGTTCCCAGATCTGTTATGGGTGGAATGGCCACCATGTTAGGGAATGTTCAGAATTGAATATAGCTTTATTAACAAACAACTCAACTGACATTGGAATATCCAATCCTTTTTGCTCGTCTCAACATGTTCCCTCTATAACCTGTTTTACTGTTGTTGTGGGGTAAGCTCTGTCTTTCCTGTGTTGGAATAAGGAACACACTGTTTACATTAGCTGATACTCCATGGAACACTCTTTCTGTGTCACTTTTGGTCAGACGTACTGTACCTCCCGTCTCAATGAAAGCATTCATAATCTCTATTTAGCTAGCGTAAGGGGTAAAAACAAGTCTTCAGCCACTGAAATTGTTCATACAGTATAAGGAAACACACAAAGACTTAAAAAAATGGACACAATGAATTGTAACGATATAAAGAACAGTCAAATGTGGATGGTGAATAATTGAACCCAGAGGAGAGAACAATAGAGAATTTCTATCTGACTGTCCATCCACCCATCTGTCTGTGTGAATAAGCTGAATAAGCAGGATTTCCAACACAGGAAGGGTTTCACAGAGGCCTTCCCAAAACACACACCACAACCACCGGAAAAGACATGAGGGAAATCAAGGTCAGTGTGTGTGTGTGTGGTGTGACAGTGTGTGTCTGCGTGTACGTCACACTCTCTTTCAAACCACAGACTTTAGGAAATGGGGAACACTGTTATCAGGAAATAAAGAAACCCCATTGTGTCTGAAATGAACTCTCACACCCTTTCTGAGACACACAGGCCAAATAACCAACATACCCCATGACAGGGACAGGGAACTTTATGTTGGATCTAGGAATAGATTTCACCTACTGTGTGCCAACAACATCTATGAGAAGCTAACAGATGTTCTGTCTGCCTGTGTACAGTTTGTGTTTGTGCATGTGTGTGTGTGTGTGTGTGTGTGTATGTGTGTATGCGTATGCGTGTATGCGTGTGTATGTGTGTATGTGTGTGTGCATATGCGTGTGTGCGTATGTGTGTGTATGTGTGTGTGCGTGTATGTGTGTGCGTGTCATATACAGAAAGAGTTAAAGATGTTAATCCCTTAAAAGCGTCTGGAACATGAACCTCATCTATTCTACCAATGAGAGTAAGGGAGGCCCTTTGTTATACAGTGGCATCACAGTACTACTGATCTGACCTGCTGTTTCCTCTCTTTCTCTGCCTCTGTGGCTATAGTGAATTGTTAAAAAATTACTGGGTATTTTGCCAGCAATGCTAAACACACATGCATGCATGCACATGTAGACACTGGCTGATATTTGACATATGACAATCAATGCACCCCCCTTTGGAATGCTAATCGGGGCATAGTGACATCATCAGTAATGGACAGGGAACAAAGGACAGATGGGCCAGCCACAGCCCAGTCATGCCCCAGCTATGTTACCCCTCTGTCCCCTGAGTACTCCTGGCACACACACACACACACACTAATAATCAGCTTGCCATTGGCCCCACCCAGACATTGCCCCGAGACCTATCGCCTAGGTAACCGACTGTAATGAGCCACCCTCAGACATCCTGGCAAGGTGCTTGAATACACACAACAGTGGCATACCACAGTTTCCACTGAGTGTACAACAATATTGAGTTGCGCCCCCTTTTGCCTGCAGAACAGACTCAATTCGTCATGGCATGGACTCTACAATATGTTGAAAGTGTTCCACAGGGAAGCTGGCCCGTGTTGCCTCCAATGCTTCCCACAGTTGTGTCAAGCTGGCTGGATGTCCTTTGGGTGGTGGACCATTCTTGATACACACGGGAAACTGTTGAGCGTGAAAAACCCAGCAGCGTTGAAATTCTTAACACACTTGCACCTACTACCATATCACGTTCAAAGGCACTTAAATCTTTTCTCTTGCCCATTCACCTTCAACCTGTCTCATCCCTTTCACCTACACTAAGTGGATTTAACAAGTGACATCCATAAGCGATCATAGCTTTCACCTGGAGACCCTATKTCATGGTTTTGTGGGCTCCCAGAGCCTGTGGTTGTGGGGTGTCTAGTACGCCAGTGACACACACACATATATACAAACAAACTCAAGCAGGCTATCCTTTTTTCCCCATCACCACAGATACAGACATTTTAATGAGTACTCCTCTTGCAGTTTACTTCAGTCTGATAATAACAAGACATGGAGGGGAAAAGGTCATGGTTCCTCCGTAGTATTTCAATGTACTTAGAGTTCCAAGAAAACATTAACAAGAAAAACCTAAATACAGTAGACGTTTGAATGCTGTAGAATATGAACGAAGTCAACTTGTGAAGCAAAACAATAATTTGGTGGTTTATTGCAGTGAGAAAATGTTTTATGACGATATTTTCCACAGACCCATCTCTCCACACACACATTTTAAGTTTTGTTTTTCCATTATGAGATCACAGTACGTGCCAGGGGTTTTCCTTCCCAAATATATATCCAGAAATGTGGAGAGAAAAGGGGGAGAGGAAGAGAATGAAGGAGCAACAAGAGAGCAGGAGTAGAGGATAGAGGATGAGGAAAGGAAGAGAGAACAGGACATTTGTGTTGATTTCTGTACCTGATAACATCCCGTCCTCCATATATTCCGACCAGTCAGACGAAGCTTCCTGGAATTCTGATTGCTGATGTGAACCCCCGAGATGAAACAGAAAAGAACACTGTCAGTCACCTCCCAGGTCTCTCACACACACACACACACACACAGGCAATCAAGAACATCATGGGCATTACAGTTTTTTACAATCACTTTGGCACTAATTTCGGAACCTTTATGTCATTTTTCAAAACTCTAGACACAAAACAAACAACCAATGATCAAAATGCACATTTTTCAAAACTCTAACACTTTTTCCAATTGCTTGGATGCAATACACATAATGCTAAGAGCATTTGTTCATTGAACTAAAATCACCTGTTCAAAATGACACAACTTAACATCAAAGTACTACCATTTCAAAATGACTGTCTATTCATTTCATTACAATGATCTAACTATCAATTGATACAACTGCTCAAAATGATAAGTTACTGTTGCGTTACTCTTAATGCATAGCTTTACGGAAACTGACGAACAATATTCCATGTTTAGATCATGAAAGTTTCAGGATAACGAGATCCATTGGCACCAATTACCGTGGAAGATGAACCAATTGGACTTCATTATCTATGGATGTAATATTTCATCATCATTCTTTATYAGACACAGTTTCTATGGTCCCATGTATCACTTTTCCAGACCATGTTTTCAGATTTTACATTACTGTACACTCACCGGCCACTTTATTAGGTACACCTATCTAGTACTGGGTAGGACCCCCTTTTGCCTCCACAACAGCCTGAATTATTCACGGTGTTGTACGTTAAGAGATGCCCTTCTGCACACCACTGTTTTAAACAGTTGTTATTTGAGCGTTTGTGGCCTTTCTGTTAGCTTGAATGAGTCTGGACATTCTCTTCTGACCTCTCTCATTAACAGGTGGTTATGCCCACAGAACTGCCGCTCTCTGAATGTGTTTTGTTTATCGCACCATTCTCTGTAAACTCTAGAGACTGTAGTGCATAAAAATCCCAGGAAGGCAGCTGTTTCTGAGATGCTGGAATCACCATGTGTGGCATCAACAATCATACCACGGTCAAAGTTGCTTAGATTACGCATCTGCCCGTTCTAATGTTTTGTCGAACAACAGCTAAAGCTCTCTACTCTATATATTGAGTTGCAGGCAGCCACATGATTCGCTGTTCGAATGTAGCCGTCCTTGATGAGCTAAATCAGGTCTGTAGAGCTGATGGCATGACCTATGTCATTGTGTGGGATAATGTCAGGTTACACCATGCTCAAATGGTGCAAGCATGGTTTCAGGCCCATCCACAATTTACCACCCTGTGCTTACCCCCATACTCTCCTTTCCTTAACCCGATTGAGGAATTTTTCTCCACATGGAGGTGGAAGGTATATGTTAGGCGCCCTCACGAACAAGCCACCCTTCTCCAGGCCATGGATGACGCATGCAATGACTGTCACAGCCGTTGTAAGGAGGAGACCAAGGCGCAGCGTGGTAAGCGTACATTCTTCTTTATTAAAAGAACGAACCTCTGAACTAACGAACAAAATAACAAAACGAACCGTGAAGCTAATATGAGTAGTGCAGACAGGCAACTAAACATAGAACAAGAACACCCACAAACCCAAAAGGCAAATGGCTACCTAAATATGATCCCAATCAGAGACAACGATAAACGGCACCTCCGTACCTTCAGGCTCTGATCAGGCCCTACACCCAAACAAGGCACTGCGTTCATCCACCTCTGGCCTGCTCACCTCCCTACCTCTGAGGAAGTACAGTTCCCGCTCAGCCACAAAACTGTTCGCTGCTCTGGCACCCCAATGGTGGAACAAACTCCTCACGACGCAGGTCAGCGGAGTCAATCACCACCTTCCGGAGACACCTGAAACCCCACCTCTTTAAGGAATACCTAGGATAGGATAAAGTAATCCTTCTAAACCCCCCCCCTTAAAAGAGTTAGATGCACTATTGTAAAGTGGTTGTTCCACTGGATATCATAAGGTGAATGCACCAATTTGTAAGTCGCTCTGGATAAGAGCGTCTGCTAAATGACTTAAATGTAAATGTAATAAACAGCTGCTTCTGATTGGGAACCATATCAGGCCACCATACAAATACCTAGACCTACAAAAACCCTAGACTTACAAAAAACCTGAGACAATACAAAAACTAACGTACCCACCCTAGTCACACCCTGACCTAACCAAAATATAAAGAAAATAGAGATATCTCAGGTCAGGGCGTGAAAATGACATCACGGTAGACCAGTGTCAGGCCTGGATTCGCCATGCCCGAAGGTTCTTCCCAAGATGTTTGGCTATTGAAAATATCCATTGTGATGTGGATGAGAACCTGTGGCCAAATCCACAAGACAGGGTTGATGGAAATATAGAAGTACAGTAATCACTCTTTTGTTTTGCTTTTTACAGTAAGCCAGGTGAGGAACACTGCAGTTGACCTTTAACTGTTTTTTCTTTTTTGTAGCTAATTATTTCTGCTTTGATTCAAAAAAACCTGTTGTGATTTTATTGTATTTCATCAATACATTTCATATTTTGTTCAATGATTCCACCGTGTCTGTAGTATTCTCTCTACTAGTCCTTTTACAGTGATGTATTTAAGTGTAGTAGCATAATGAAACATGTATCACATATTTTGTACTACAATATTTAATGATTGTACAAACAACTACACAGTGAAACCATCGGTATCTTGTGTGTGGGTGATCTAAATGAATAGTCCCATGGTATTTCATGATAAATGAGTTATTTGAACCAATGTTTCTGCAAGTGCAAGGTTTCTTTAATGATATGAATGCACAATGCAATGTTTTGAACATTGGACAGCCTGTGTTACAAGTGATGACCGTTTTGAGTTTTGTGTCTAGGGTTTTGAAAAATGACCACAAGGTTCTGAAATTAGTGCCAAAGTGAATGTTAAAAACTGTTATATGGAGTTGGTCCTCCCTTTGCTACTATAACAGCCTCTACTCATCTGGGAAGGCTTTCCACTAGATGTTGGAACAGTGCTGCGGGGACTTGCTTCTATTCAGCCACAAGAGCATTACTGTTGGGCGATTAGGCCTGGCTCGCATTCAGCGTTCCAATTCATTCCAAAGGTGTTCGTTGGAGTTGAGGTCAGGGCTCTGTGAAGGCCAGTCAAGTTCTTCCACACAGATCTCGACAAACCATTTTTTGTTTGGACCTCGGGGGCATTGTCATGCTCAAACAGGAAAGTGCTTAGGCCAAACTGTTGCCCAGATTCGTCCGTCGGACTGCCAGATGGTGAATGTGTTTCCTCTGCTCCAGAGTCCAATAGCGGCAAGCTTTACACCACTCCAGACGATGCTTGACATTGCGCACGGTGATCTTAGGCTTGTGTGTGGCAGCTCGGCCATGGAAACCCATTTCATGAAGCTCCCAACGAACAGTTCTTGTGCTGACGTTGCTTCCAGAGTCAGTTTGGAACTAGGTAATGAGTGTTCCAACCGAGGACAGACAATTATTACAGCTACGCGCATCAGCATGCAGCRGTCCCGTTCTGTGAGCTTGTGTGGCCTACCACTTCGCGGCTGAGCCATTGTTGCTCCTAGACGTTTCCACATCACTTAACAGCACTTGCAGATGACCGGGGCAGCTCTAGCAGGGCAGAAATTTGATGAACTGACTTATTGGAAGGTGGCCTTCTATGACGGTGCCACATTGAAAGTCACTGAGCTCTTCACTAAGGTGATTCTACTACCAATGTTTGTCTATGGAGATTGCATGGCTGTGTGGTCGATTTAATACACTTGTCAGAAATGGGTGTGGCTGAAATAGCCGAATGCACTAATTTGAAAGGGTGTGCACATACTATTGTAAATATATTGTAAGTCATGCAGGAAATAGCTATATAACGAAATTGTACAGGAGTGTTGTGACTGATACTTCAAATCATTTTGAAAATGGCATAGAAGTGTTTTTAAGTTGTATATTGTATGGATTAAATTGTAATTAGTCAGAGCAAGATGTTTGAATCAATCTGAAGATCTTTCGTTCACTACTTGTTCTATCTTTATCTGTCTCTATTCTGACCATCCAGTTTGTTTGGTTAATGGCAGCAGTTTCCCACTTCCTCTGTCACAGATAAAGCAGGTGGCCTACAAACACATCCGGCTCTGAGAGTGGGCCACAGATAAACCCTGACACACACACACACACACACAGCACACAATCACCACCACCACACCACACACAACACACACACACACCACACCAACACACCACAACACACACAACACACACCACACACCACACACACACACACACAACACACACCACACACACACACACACACACAGACACACACAACACACATACACACACACCGACACACATTCACGCACGCAGACACACAGACCCACACGACACACACGCACAGACACATAGATATAAAGGGTATGGATCAAGAGATCAGAGTTACATCTGTTCCAGTTGATGGCTTAACAAAGATACAAACGATTAGCGGGGAAGAATTACACACATCTGAACACATCACAGGACCTGGACAAAGATAGCCTATGCCAGAGATTAAATGCAAAACAGAAAATATCAGTAGTAGGGTTGTTCCACCAATTCGGTTTCTTTTGATTTCACCTAATTTTAACATTCTGTCATAAAGGTCACATGTTCATCTTAATAAAAAACACATTTGAAATAAATCAAATAATATAGTATTTGCCAGATAAAATAAGAGGGTTGACAGTAACAGGGTTGACGATTTCATCTTAAATCACCCATAAATCCCCTTGTGACAGGGAGAATGGAAGCTTATTGTATGCAACATAGTTTGTATGCAACAGAATTAAATAAGAATTTATTCTTAACTGACTTGCCTACGTAGTTAAATAAAGATCAAATGAAAAAATAAAATAATTAATAACAGGGATTGGCAATCTAGGTGGTTATGCTGGCAGACCAGCCTTCGTTGTGTTTTTGCTGGCACACCAGCCTTCGTTGTGTTCGTCTGTGTAAGATAAGATTTATTTATTGATTAATTCATTAATAAATCAATGTACATTCAAAAACACAGATCTTGAAACAAACAATTCAAAATGTTTTATTGGTTTTGCTGACCAGCAAAATTCTGAGAACTTCAAATCCTGATTACTTCAATTCCCTCACTTGGGATTTGAATTCACAACCTTACTGTTGCCAGCAACCTTAACTTCCTGCTATGCCAATTGATCTGTAGGTGTGAGAAATATTGTTAAGAGATTATAACCAGTTGACATTATGTAATTTGTCCCTATGGGGGAACCTTTTTGGGTGCCACGTACGACCCTGTGATTTGTCCATGTAGGTAGGAGAACCCTCTTGAGTTCCATTTAGAACCCTCTCATGAAGAACCCTCTGGTTCCAGGTAGAACCAATGACAGGTTTTACAATTATACTTATAGGATACTTCAGATGTGCTTAAATAATTACCTGTAATTTGACTGTATGTTACCGGCTACTGAGTTGGAGTAAAAACACAGTATTTTTACAGTTGAATTAAGGTTTTATTAACCGGGTTTCCATTCAACCTTTGTAAGCGAATAAAGTACATGACTAGAGGGCATGTGCCAATACCAGAGTTGGCAAACTCGCTATATAACACATTTTTTTGGTGAGAAAACCATCAGTAGAGTTGAAAACGCGACGCAAACCCATTTAACTTGTATTTTTTATTCAGTACATGTGAATTTGTTTTTATATTTTAGAATATTCGTATCAAAATCTGTCGCCAATTGGATGGAAACCTAGCTATTGTTGTAAAATTACTTGTTGTTGTTAATCTTACCTTGTAGGTGGGGCAATGTGCTGTCAAGGGTTCAGTAGCATATTTGGGGACATGGTCCAAAATATGGTGCATTTGTGCCAACCGTTAGTGGAAGTGTTGTACAATTTAAGTGGTTTTAGCATTAAATTGAGGAAGAATTAAGTTGATGCCATATTTGTTCCTTATCAGGGCTGTACTGTTATGGTGTTACTATCCATTTCCCAGTAAGCTTGTGTCAGTTTGCTGCAAGTCATTT
This sequence comes from Salvelinus sp. IW2-2015, assembly GCF_002910315.2. Classification (NCBI taxonomy): domain Eukaryota; kingdom Metazoa; phylum Chordata; class Actinopteri; order Salmoniformes; family Salmonidae; genus Salvelinus; species Salvelinus sp. IW2-2015. The sequence goes on from NC_036866.1 coordinate 26,744,030, forward strand.
CTGTAAAATTCACAGCAACTTACTGTGGTTGATCTCTGTCATACTCACTAACCTGATGGTGTGGCATGACAGTCAGTAATCTTCCAACCTAGAGGCTGGGTCCCAAGTGTGGGACTCCTAATGTTATAAGCTTTCTTGTAATCAGAAAGGTTCATTGAATGTACAGCGAGCTGCTAGTTGAAAGTATGTTACTGTAACTTACTGTAACTTACTGTAACATTAATGTTGCCAGTGAGTTACTACCAGTTACAGACTATTACATTTCAGTGAATTTCACTATAATTTACTGACAGCAGGTTGCCAATTCAATAATGCCGTATTCACAGCAACTTCCACACAATCAACTTCCATTAAGTTAGTGAGAATTGCACAGTAACCACTTAATAGCTCAAAGCTGACATTATTAAAAGTGTTGCTCAACCACTTACACTTCCACTGACGGTGGTACACTTCCACTGACGGTTGGCACAAATACATGAACATTAGACTATGCCCCTACATTTCAAAGCGCAGTGATGATTGTACCTTATATTTAAAATATTGTGTAGAAAAATGTGCCATTATAGTAGATAATCCACACATTTACCCTAAAAGGAACCAAATTGAAGGTACCTTATGTGTACCTTTGACCTTTTAGGATAAAACTCTGTACCCTAACCGTACCCTAATTTTGAGAGTGTGTTGATATATGTTCTTTCTAATAAAGCTGTCCCTGGTGGTTTAGCTGAAATATTAATGCACTTTTGCCAAAAGCTTGCATGTTCAAATCCCCAAAGCGTTTAAGCACACTTTACATTGTGTACCTGAGCACTGCAATTTTATTATGTTGGTGTTGTCAGATAATTAGACCATTAGTGACTTGATTCTGGTCAACTTTTAGCAAAGTGCGGAACAACATTCTTGCCATTAAATCTGTGGTCAATCTATGTCTTGCCCACTGACCTGGTAGCTTAGCAGGAAATTCAGGTCATTAGCAACCAAGAGGTTGTGCGATCAATTCACAAGTGAGGTATAGTCTTAAGTAATCAGCAGACTACTGTCCTTTTACATCAATAACACCTTCATTCAGCTGTAAAAAAAGTATTGTTGCTGTTTGCCTGTGGTGTACTGTACAATTAAAGGAACTTTTCATCAGTTTAGCATTTCATGACATAAAAGGCAAACATGGTGGAGAGGGAAAGAACAGGAAGGCTCTTCACAACCATCCCCGCAGTAAGGAACACTTCATAACATGTCATGAAAAATATGGTTACACACACTGTATCACCCTCACCCCTAATGAAGAACCCCTCAATAACCTTCTTTTTTTGAGTGTATGCTGGTCCAGCATGGTCTAGCTGGTCAAGCTGGTCTGTATAACCACACCCATCATTATAATATTTACCAGCGTGCTCTGTTACAGTTTCATAATTGTTTGTATTCTTTATTTATATATGTGATTTTGCATGTACTTTGATTGATTTATTAATACATTAATTTATCTTATACTACACAAAAATAAATAATATACATTTTTCTAAACTAATCTAATCTGTTTGTTGGATTTATATCACCCTTTACTGAAATGGTTGTTCCAGTTTATATGGTTTAGATAGTGAAAAAAAAAAATGTAATCCTGGCAGGCATTCTGAATGCAGATTGTGGGTGAAAAAAAAGTTMAAATTGGTGGATATTCCCACTCAGGTTGTATTCCGATAGGAATAAAACACAACTTTGCATGCCACCATAATATGACTTGGTACTGGTTTTGTGGGTGACCAGCATTTGCTAGTGACCAGAGTCCAAAACACAGCGAAGTCTGGTCTATGCTGTTTTTTTCTGCAGGGTACTTATTGAGGACATGGTGTAGTAGTCTAGTTTGTCTTCCTATTACTGCTGACCTGCCAATCTTTTGTGTTTATGTATGATTATGATTGTGTTTTTTTAAATGTATTTTATTTTACACCAAATAATGGTTTAAGGCCTCATCCTCTGCACTGATCTTATTGTACATACATGCCGTTTTGTGCCTTACCTGTACCTCTCTTCATTACTATCACACAGGGAGCACCCTCCCCCTCCTGTAGCTTCCATTGACCAGTACTGTCACTGATCACTATCATTGTGACTACAGAATGAGGATGAGAAGGGATATTTCTGCCCTCCTGATCCATGTGAAATAGAGGACCCCTACAGCCAAGGAAGGTGCAGAGATTTGCAGTATTTCTGTTATATGTATTTTAAATATGTATTTTGTAATTTGCATTACACTGGGCAATTACTACACTTTAATGTATTTTGAAACGAGATACTTTCGAGAGCTGTAATTTGTATTTTCAAAATGCAAAACCCTTTTCTATACCATTTTTAATAGCAGTTCACAATTTTGTTGCCCCCTTTCACTCTGTATTGGTATCAGAAGTCTGGTGGCACTATGGTGTGATAAGAGTGTCTGCTTAATTAACTAAATATACATGTACTGTATATGTAAAAATGGACAATTTCAAGGGATGCTGAGTATTATTCTAATGAGCTCCTTCCCAAAACAAGGCCAATAATAATACCCAGTGTGCTTTGCAGTTCATTTGGTTTGTTCATTTTCACTTATACATTTACATTTTGGTAACTTAGCAGACACTCATATCTGGAGTGACTTACAGTCAGTGCATTCAACTAAGGTAGATAAAAAACAACATATCACAGTCATGGCAAGTAAAACGTTTCTGTAACCGTTACTAACCATACTGTTGCAGTTCGGACCATGTTCCTGCAAATGTATTTCTACATTTTAAAATAAAACATGTGTATTTTAATTAAATACATTTCAAAATACTTATTTTGATGCATTGCTCTTTATGGTATTTTGTCATTTGTGTCATCCCCGGGGAGGTGATAGTAAGGCAGACTTGTATCAGAGTCTTCAAGTGCAAAGTGGTTCATTTACAGGTTCAGGAGTCCATATGAACAGTGACATTTTAGTTCTAAACATTGGCAAAACACTTGTAATTTGCAAATTTATTTCCAAATAAATGTATGTACAGTGCATTTGGAAAGTATTCAGACCCCTTGACTTTTTTCACATTTCGTTACGTTACAGCCATATTCTAAAATTGATTAAATCGTTTTTTTTTACCCATAATGACAAAGCAAAATCAGGTTTTAGAAATGTTTTATTTAACTAGGCAAGTCAGTTAAGAATTAATTCTTATTTACAATGACGGCCTACCAAAAAGGCAAAAGGCATCCTGCGGGGACGGGAGCCTGGGATTAAAAAACATTAATAAATACAAGATAAATATAGGATAAAACACACATCCCAACAAGAGAGACAACATGACACTACAGAAAGAGAGATCTAAGACAACAACATAGCAAGGCAGCAACACATGACAACACAGCATGGTAGCAACCCAACATAACAACAACATGGTAGCAACACAACATGGTAGCAGCACAAAACATGATACAAACATTATTGGGCACAGTCAACAGCACAAAGGTCAAGAAGATAGAGGCAACAATACATCACACAGCCACAACTGTCAGTAAGAGTGTCCATGATTGAATCTTTGAATGAAGAGACTGATATAAAACTGTCCAGTTTGAGTGTTTGTTGCAGCTCGTTCCAGTCGCTAGCAGCAGCGAACTGAAAAGAGGAGCGACCCAGGGATGTGTGTGCTTTGTGGACCTTTAACAGAACGTGACTGGCAGAACGGGTGTTGTATGTGAAGGATGAGGGCTGCAGTAGATATCTCAGATAGGGGGGAGTGAGGCCTAAGAGGTTTTTATAAATAAGCATCAAACAGTGGGTCTTGCGACGGGTTTACAGAGATGACCAGTTTACAACGGAGTATAGAGTGCAGTGATGTGTCCTATAAGGAGCATTGGTGGCAATTCTGATGGCCGAATGGTAAAGAACATCTAGCCGCTCACGAGCACCCTTACCTGCCGATCTATAAATTATGTCTCCGTAATCTAGCATGGGTAGGATGGTCATCTGAATCAGGGTTAGTTTGGCAGCTGKGGTGAAAGAGGAGCGATTACGATAGAGGAAACCAAGTCTAGATTTAACTTTAGCCTGCAGCTTTGATATGTGTAAAGAGACGGAGAGTGCACCGTCTAGCCATACTCCCAACTACTTGTATGAGGTGACTACCTCAAGCTCTGAACCCTCAGAGGTAGTAATAACACCTGTGGGAAGAGGGGCATTCTTCGTACCAAACCACATKACCTTTGTTTTGGAGGTGTTCAGAAAAAGGTTTAGAGTAGAGACAGCTTTTTGGAGACAAAGAAAGCATTGTTGTAGAGCATTTAACACAAAATCTGGGGAAGGGTCAGCTTTGTATAAGACTGTATCATCTGCATATACATGGATGAGAGAGCTTCCTACTGCCTGAGCTATGTTGTTGATGTAAATTGAGAAGAGCGTGGGGCCTAGGATTGAGCCTTGGGGTACTCCCTTGGTGACGGGCAGTGGCTGAGACAGCAGATTTTCTGACTTTATACACTGCACTCTTTGAGAGAGGTAGTTAGCAAACCAGCCCAAAGACCCCTCAGAAAGACCAATACTCCTTAGCTGACCCACAAGAATGGAATGGTCTACCGTATCAAAAGCTTTGGCCAAGTCAATAAGAATAGCAGCACAATATTGCTTAGAATCAAGGGCAATGGTGACATCATGGAGGACCTTTAAGGTTGCAGTGACACATCCATAACCTGAGCGGAAACCAGATTGCATACCCGAGAGAATTCTATAGACATCAAGAAAGCCAGTCAGTTGATTATTGCCAAGTTTTTCCAACACTTTTGATAAACAGGGCAAAATAGAAATAGGCCTATAACAGCTAGGATTCGCTTGATCTCCCCCTTTAAATAAAGGACTAACTGTGGCTGCCTTCCAAGCAATGGGAACCTCCCCGGAAAGGAGAGACAGGTCAAAAAGGTTGAAGATAGGCTTGGCGATGATAGGGGCAGCAACCTTACAGAAGAAAGGGTCTAAACCATCTGACCCAGATGGTATTTTGGGGTCAAGTTTAAGGGGCTCCTTAAGCACCTCGGATTCAGTGACTGCCTGCAGGGAGAAACTTTGTAGAGGGGCAGGGGAAAAGAGGGAGATGCATCGGGGATAGTCACGTTAGAAGGGGTGGAAGATGAGGAAATCTTGGACGGGCAAGGAGGCATGGCTGAGTCAAATAGKAATCCTGACTTAATGAAGTGGTGATTAAAGAGCTCAGCCATGTGCTTCTTGTCAATAACAACCACATCATCAACATTAAGGGACATGGGCAGCTGTGAGGAAGAGGGTTTATTCTCCAGGTCTTTAACCGTTTTCCAGAACCTCTTGGGGTTAGACCCACAGAGAGAGAACTGCTGCTTAAAGTAACTAACTTTGGACTTTGGGATAGCCTGAGTGCACTTATTTCTCACATGCCTGAACAAGAGCCAGTCAGCTTGAGTATGCGTGTGCCAAACCTTTGCCAAATGCAATTCTTGAGGTGGAGTAACTCTGCAAGATCACGGTCGAACCAGGGGCTGAAACTGTTTTTAATTCTCATTTTCTTTATGGGTGCTTGTTTGTTAACAATACCACTGAAAATATCAAAAAAGAAGGTCCAAGTGTCTTCGACAGAGGGGATCAAGCTGATTCTACACCATTTTACAGAGGCCAGTTGATGAAGGAGGCCTTGCTCATTAAAGTTTTTTAGCAAGCGTCTATGACAAATCAGGGAAGGTCATTTCACTGAGCAGCCATTACGAACACAGGCTGTAAAACAGTAATCACTAAGGTCATTACAGAAAACACCAGACTGATACCTATCAGATTTATTTGTGAGGATAACATCGAGGAGAGTAGCCTTTTCTGGGTGTTTGGAGTCATACCTTGTGGGATTGGTGATAATCTGAGAATGATTTAGGGAGTCCAATTGCTTTAGGACTTGGTCAGGTGGTTTAAGCATGTCCCAGTTTAGGTCACCTAGCAAGACAAATTCAGACTTAGTGTAAGGGGCCAGGAGAGAGCTTATGGCAGGTAGGGTACAGGCCGGTGCTGATGGAGGACGATAGCACCCAGCAACAGTCAACAAAGAGCTATTTGAAAGTTTAATGCTTAAAACCAGGAAATCATAAAGTTTGGGGACAGACTTGGTGGAGACAACCGAGCACTGAAGGTGATCCTTGGTAAAGATTGCCACTCCCCCACCTTTGGAAGATCTGTCTTGCCGAAAAAGGTTATAACCAGAAAGGTTAACATCAGTATTAAAAACGCTCATTCTTAACCACGTCTCAGTAATGACACATCTGGATTGGAGCTGTGAACCCACACTTTCAATTGATCCATTTTAGGTAATAAGCTTCTAGTGTTAACGTGCAGAAAACCCAGGCTTTTACGAGAGCAGAAATCACTTTTTGGGCCCAAAGGCCTTTTACTTCACACCTTAGTGCTAATTGAATTTCTATCTGGCTCAGTTCCAGGTTGGAATGGTGTCCTCAGGTCTCTGCTGTTTGTTGGCTAGAGCACCCTCCATATAGCTTGGAAAAAGAAAACCTTGGAAGCAGTAATCTCTCCGGTTAATTTTGGTCAAAATTAGGTTGTAGGTTTGGAGTTTTGGTCTGAAGTGAAGGCCATGCTCTGGAGGGTAGCATCCTGCATATTACCTGTCGAAAAATCCAAGTTTATCTAACTTCAAATCTATCCCTTTGTAAAAAACATGTTGAAAAATGTGAGAGCTCACATTAAGCGGTGTCTCTCTCTCTGATGGGGGCGTGTCTTCTTGTTTGCAAATGTATAAAAAAATGAAATATGAAATTTACATAAGTATTCCGACCTTTTACTCAGTACTTTGTTGAAGCACCTTTGGCAGCGATTACAGCCAAGAGTCTTCTTGGGTATGATGCTACAAGCTTGGCACACCTGTATTTGGGGAGTTTCTCCCATTCTTCTATGCAGATCCTCTCAAGCTCTGTGAAGTTGGATTGGGAGCATCGCTGAACAGCTATTTTCAGGTCTATCCAGAGATGTTCGATCAGGTTTAAGTCCGGGCTCTGGCTGGGCCACTCTCTTCAGAGAGTTGTTCTGAAGCCACTTCTGCGTTGTCTTGGCTGCTGTGTGTTTAGGGCCGTTGTTCTGTTGGAAGGTGAACTTTTGCCCCAGTCTGAGGTCCTGAGCACTCTGGAGCAAGTTTTCATCAAGGATCTCTCTGTACTTTGCTCCGTTCATCTTTCCTTCGATCCTGACTAGTCTCCCAATTCCTGCCACTGAAAAACATCCCCACAGCATGATGCTACCACCACCATGCTTCACTGTAGGGATAGTGCCAGGTTTCCTGCAGATGTGACTCTTGGCATTCAGGCATATTTCAATGTATTTCATGGTCTGAGAATATATAGGTGCCTTTTGGCAAACTCCAAGCGGGCTCTCATGTGCCTTTTACTGAGAAGTGGCTTATATCTGGCCACTCTACCATCAAGGCCTGATTGGTGGAGTGCTGCAGAGATGGTTGTCCTTCTGGAAGGTTCTCCTATCTCCACAGAGAAACTCTGGAGCTCTCTCAGAGCAACCATCGGGTACTTGGTCACCTCCCTGACCAAGGCCCTTCTCCCCCGATTGCTCAGTTTGGCAGGGCGGCCAGCTCTAGGAAGAGTCTTGGTGGTTCCAAACTTCTTCCGTTTAAGAATGATGGAGGCCACTGTGTTCTTTGGGACCATCAATGCTGCAGAAATGTTTTGGTACCTTTCCCCAGATCTGTTCCTCGACACAATCCTGTCTCGGAGCTCTACGGACAATTCCTTCGACCTCATGGCTTGGTTTTTGGTCTGACGTGCACTGTCAACTGTGGGACTTTATATAGACAGGTGTGCCTTTCCAAATCATGTCCAATCAATTTAATTTACCACAAGTGGAYTCCAATGAAGTTGTAGAAACATCTCAAGAAGAGCTCAATTTCAAGTATCAAAGCAAAGGGTCTGAATACTTACGTAAATAAGGTATTTCTGTTTTTTATTTGTAATAAATATGCAAAAAAATTCTAAAAACCTGTTAATGCTTTGTCATTATGAGTTATTGTGTGTATATTGATAAGGAATAGAATAAGGCAGTAACGTAAMAAAATGTGGAAAAAGTCAAGGGTTCTTAATACTTTCCAAATGCACTGTAAGTAACTGTGATGTGCCTGTGTTTCTTATTAGGGCAGTGGAATAAACTGTTTAGCCAAACAAATGCTGATAAACGCTCAAACATAAACGGATTGTCTATGTAGGTCTTTAGGAGATGTAGCCTGACAGTAGGCCTATCAGGACCATAGACAAATAAATAGTCAGGTCATATTTATGCACGAATGGTTTGGTCCATGAATCTGGGGATGAATGAAGGAGAATAATCACATTGGTTGTCTGTAAGGTGTGCAAATGATTGTGCTGGCAACAGTCAACATCATCACACAATCCACCGCAGCCTACTTAATGGGAAACTCAAGACTGACAAAACACACATGCTACTATACTGAGACACTAATGTGTGTGTGCCACCACAGACGTGTCAGGGCACGCAGGTCATGTTGAACAGGATCTGAGAGTCCAACTGACACACAATCCACACAAGGGGATATCCATGCGTGTGTGTGTGTATATGTGTGTGTGTGTGCGTCTGCGTGTGCACACACGTTTTTACATTTTGATGGAGAGAAGATGGTCTCAACTGGTATAAAAAGGTAGGCTACTGAAAATCATGTTTGGGCTCTAGATTCCCCCTTGTGGTAGCTTGGTGAAGAATGGCCTAAATCTGATGACGTCAACTGCTGCATAGTATAACATTATTTTATCAGACCAGCATAGTGGGAGAGTAATATCTTGCACACCTATACAACATACCTTGGGTTGTCTGATAATGATGGAGGGTCTGGGGATGATAGGGTACTTCACCCCAAGCTCTAAACCAATCACCAGCTCACGATCCCCCTCAGCGCTGTCTGACAGGCAATGGCAGGCCAGAGGTGTCTTTAAGCTGTGGCTCTCCCTCCCTGGCGGTTGACCATTGGAGTTGGAGTAGGTGCCATTCAGAGTTCTTGTTCTGGTGTGTGTAGATATAAAGCTGACAATTCTGTGGTGTGGCTGGTGTTCTAGAGGGGGGTCTGGTTTGGGAACCGGTTGGCAGAGAACCGGGCCCACCACCACGGGGGGTTCTAGATCAGTTCTGCCGGATTGGGAGGGGTCCGGGTCCAGGGACTGTGTAGGGTTGGCTGTAACGTCTGCGGGACTGCCGAAACAGTGGAGCAGCGCAGAACAGGGGAGACCGTGCATGCTGGTAGAATGTAGAGTCACACGGAAAACAACCAAACAAAGCCCCCAATGACAACAACACTTTCCGGGTGTTTCCCCACAACAGGTCTGTCAGGAGTCAGTCAAGCCACAGCGTTGTCACCCTCAAGAGCCTGCAAGAGACACCTGTTCTCTCCTTTCCCCCAGGTTAATATCCTCAGCACCAGAAGAAGAGGAATTCTAAGGCCATTTTTCACTGTCTGGATGAGTGCACAGAATATCCACCGGTCAGTCACACTATCTTACCCTGTGTGTTTTTGAGTCCTCCAGCTACAACACACCTTTTTCTTCCACCCATGGTTCAGTATATGATCGAAATACTTAGTAAGCCAATGCTTTATCTCTGTCTGGGTCTGTCTGGGGTTCCTGGTTGCGACTCCTCTGCCTGGTTGTGACTAGCTCCTCTCTTCTTCTCTCCTCCGTCTCTCGCTCTCTCTCTGGCAGTACAAAAGCTGGAACAATTCTCTCTTCAACACAGTGAACCCCTCTTCCTGCCTACCTGCTGTGTGTGTGTGTGTGTGTGTGTGTGTGTGTGTGTGTGTGTGGTGTGTGTGTTTGTGTGTGTGTGTGTGTGTGTGTGTGTGTGTGTGTGTGGTGTGGTGGTGTGTGTGTGTGTGTGTGTGTGTGTGTGTGTGTGTGTGTGTGTTTCAGAGGCATCATGTGTGTGCTGGGTGTCTGATTACCTATGCAGGTACCACCCAGTCCACCAGTCAGTTAGTGGGATGCTGGGGCAGGGCCACGCTGCTCAGGTGCTGCTTGCCACTGGTTACCCACTGATTCAGAATCAGTTAGCTTTAAACCTTATTTCAATCCTCACCAGTCTGTGCTAATGAACACATCTGATCCTAGACCAGGCGCTAGGGTATACAGGGTCACTTGCGTGTTGTGGTTGGGTTGGGTATTGAGGTTCGTGATAGCTCAGGTTACAGCACTGAAACTGATAGGCCTCAGGTGAGAGAGAGAGAGGGAGAAAGAGGGAGAGAGAGAGCTTGGCATATCTCCCCACAGAACAAGAGAGAAAGGAGAATACAGGGTCAACTGCTCTAGGGTGACTGACTGCTACTTTAATATTTATACAGGCGAATAAAGCATCCGTTTATCAGTCGCTCATCCAGCCCACGCTATCGTCAGACATACATATTTTATTACTCTTTATAATTTTGAGGGGTGAGGCAGCAAGCTTCATAAATTGCAAAAACATTTAAATTCTTATACAGCAAGACGTAGACTGGATGCACAAGATATTTCACAGAGAAGTCAACAGTCAACACAGAATAAGCMGGACATCGTACATTAAATAACATGAGTAGTAGGGTTAAATGGATACTTCAGGATTGTGACAATGAAGCCCTTTATCTACTTCTCCAGAGTCAGATGAACTCGTGGATACCAGTCTCTGCATGCAGTTTGAAGGAAGTTGCAAACTAGCGTCAGCGCATTTGCTAACTAGCGTAATGACTTGAAGTCTATGGTGACTGCTAACAAACTGTACTTTGACTGAAATAGGCAGATCCATAAATATGCCTTTGCACTCTGTTTCTCACCTTCTCTCTCGACATCTCTCTGTAAACATCTCTCTCTCTCTCTCTCTCTCTCTCTCCCTCCCTGGGTTAAGCAGCTTCGTGACAGGGCAGTGTTACTCATGGACAAATTGAACACTGTGCCGGTGATAAAACATGCATGAGCTGCTTTGTCTGAGGATGTAAACAGAGATTTAGTTTACACTCACTACCTAGCAGGCTTAGACACACACACACGTGCGGTCTTGTACAGCTAACCTTGTGAGGACACACAATTCAGACCCAGTCAAAATCCTATTTCCCCCTAAACCTAACCCATACTCTTACCCTAACCCTAACCTTMACCCAAACCCTACACCTAACCCTAGCTCCTAACCCTAAAACTAACCCTAGCTCCTAACCCTAACCTTAACCCTAACCTTAACCCTAATCTTAACCCAAAAACCTTAACCCTAACCCTACACCTAAAGCTAGCTCCTAACCCTAAAAGTAACCCTAGCTCCTAACACTAACCCTAATTCTAACCTTAACCCTAAACCCCCTAGAAAAAGAATTTGACCTTGTGGGGACTAACAAAATGTCCCCAGTTGGTCAACTTTTTGTTTGTTTAATATTCTTGTGGGGTCCCCACAAAAATAGTTAAACAGGTACACACACATCCACACACACATGGTTCCAAACTCGATTGTCTATGCATCACAAGACTGTTACCCACTGAGCTAAAGCCTAAGCATTACTTTGGGGAGCTACCCAGTCTTCAGTTCTCAGGCAAGATTGCTCATAAAATGATCGTGGTTCACGGAATTAGGAGCAATATGGGATTCTTTTTTTGTTCTTATGTCATAGTTTAAAATGTGCTGTCCTGCAGTTGGGATGAAGTCAGTCCTGTTGGTATGATGTCGCTTCCAGAGCTCTGTCTAGACTAGAGCATGTCTGACATCTAGTGGTCAATATTAGAAACGGCGCTTGACCTGTCTGATTATAAAATACATTGTTATCATATACAGTGCAACAAGCTCTCAGTCTCACGTCAGAATTAGATGCTCATCCATGTTTCTCGAACGTCAAATTCGAAGTGTTTGGTTACTTCTCTGTATCGTTCCAAGATTAAGTTTAGACATTATCTCAGAATTCTTAAGGTTAGGCATTAACTCTGAATGGTTAAGGTAAGGGTTAAGGTTTGGGATAGGCTTAAAACAATTTAAAAAACAACTTTCTATTGCTGGATTCGAACATGCAACCTTTGTAACCGGAGGCAAACGCTTACGCCTATCTGACATCCTCAGACATGGATGGACGTCAAATACAGACTTGTGTCACGGGTGACCTGCCTGATACAGTCAGGTCCATAATTATTGACACCCTTGATAAAGATGAACAAAAACAGACTGTATAAAATACAAATACTGAGCTTTATTGAATGAAAAAAAAGGGGGAAAGATTTGTAGTAATTCAATTGAGAGATTTTGTTAAAAAAACATTTTTAAAAGACTGGGGTCAAAATTATTGCCACCCCTGTTTTCAGTACTCCAGCACCCTACCCTTGCGACGATAATGACACTGTTTTATTAGACTGGGGAACACATTGGGGGGGATCTTATGATGAGAGTCTAACACAATTTTTGGGTTTCTAGACATTCGCAGTGTACACCTGACCTACCTCCCTCCTATTGTTTATGTTTTAAGTAACCTAATTTGTGTCCATTTCACAATAATCTGTGGTACTGGGTTGGGTAAAATATGGTGGTGTATCTTTGATGTTATGGGTCTATTTTGCTTCCACTTGTAACATTTACAGAGAGTCAGGTGCAGTTAGTGAGTTTAATAATACCATACAAAAGAGAAACGTCTGACAAGGAAACATAACCAATACTGCCTGAAGAGTGATAGTAGGGAGTGCTAAATAAAGGGGGAGTAATCAGGGTAGTGATGGAGTCCAGGTGTGCCTCATGATGGCGTGCAGGTGTGCGTAATGATGGGTTGCCAGGAACGGTGGTTAGTAGACTGGCGACGTCGAGCGCCGGAGTAGACGTGACAGTACCCCCCCGACAGGCAGCTCCAACTTGCAGGACAACGCCGGCCAGGAGGACGGCTCCTGAGGGCGAGGAGCAGGCCGATCGGCGAAGGTGGAATTCTCAGATAATGTTGGGATGTAGAACGTCCACCGGAACCCAGCAGCGCTCCTCTGGACTGTACCCCTTTCAGTCTGCTAGGTACTGGAGCAGACCCCAAAGACGTCAGGAGTCTAGGAGTGATCTGACAGCATAGGTGGGGCTCCCCTCGATGTCCAAGGGGGGAGGGGTGTCGTGGGGGTGTCGTGGGGGACGGCATAAGCCAGGGGACCAGGAACCACCGGCTTGAGGGGAGAAACATGAAAAGATCCGGTAGTTAGTTCGTTCACCCTCCGGAGGACCTTGAACGGTTCCTGGTGGAGAGTGACGCGGTCAACAGGATGGAACACAGGAGCCCCACTTCGGTAACTATCCGTCTGCTCTTTCTAACGGTGCGCTGGAGTCTCAGGTGGGCATCATTCCATACCTCTGCGCACCTGAACCACTCATCCACTGCAGGAGCATCGGTCTGGCGTGGAGTCAGGGCCAGCTGATAACCCAGAACACACTGGATGGGAGTCAGCCCGGTGGAGGAGTGTCGCAATGAATTCTGGATGTATTCAGCCCAAGGAAGGAATCGGCCCTGCCGGACCTGGCAGTGACTCCTCAGGAACCTCCCCAGCTCCTGGGTCATCCTCTCCACCTGCCTGTTAGATTGAGGCCAGTACCTGGAAGTGAGACTAACCTTGACCACCAGCTTCTCCATGAAAGCCCTCCATAGACGTGATGTGAATTGGGGACCACGATCGGAGACGATATCCTCTGGAAGGCCGTATTGACGGAAGACCTGCTGGAACAGTGCCTCAGTGACTTGGAGTGGTAGGGAGACCAGAGAGGGGAATGAAACTGCATGATTTTGAGAATCTGTCCACAGCCACCAAAATGGTGGTGAAACCATCAGAGGGGAGATCAGTGACGAAATCAATGGACAGATGAGACCAGGGATGCTGAGGCACAGGAAGGAGTTTTCCTGCTGTAGCCTGCCGTGAAAATTTTGATTCAGTATGTACTGAAAATTTGTTTACAGTGTGCAACGTTCTTCTCCAAAGTGGGCCCCTAGTATTTCTCAGAAAGGGATTGAGTGGTGCGGGTGATAACTGGGTGTCCAGTGGAGAGGGATGTGTGCGCCCAGGTCAGCAACCAATCTGTGACCCCCATGTGGATGTAAATGCGCTCTGGAGGGCAGGAGCGGGTTCCCTCTCCAGAGCCTGGTGGAAGTCCACAACCCAAAACACGTGGCCAACAATACAGGGGGACCGATTGATGGGTTGGCAGACACTCACTGAGCCCCTCCACCGACGTGGAACCATAGGGTGTGGGAAAACAGGTCCTCTGACATCGTGATCCCCAGGCTGTAATCTTTCTCCCTGACCAGGAGATGGTAGGATTATGGAGTTGGAGCCACAGGAGGCCAAGGATGACTTTGTGCACCGGTGCTGAGGTGATGAGGAAGGGAAGGCTTTCTTGGTGCTTGGGTCCCACGGTGAGGGTGAGTGGAGTTGTGATGTGCGTAATAGTGCCTGAGCAAAATGGTCGCAAATGCAACACTTGGACCGGAAACGGAGAGGAGAGCGGGTATAAGGTGATGTGCAGGGAGGAGGCAAGGGCCTGGTCAATAAAATTCCCTATGGCAGCGGAATCCACTAGAGCTGTAGAAACAATAGATGAGGGACAGCCTGCTGGTGAAATCAATACTAAAAAYGTTTGGCGGAAAGTGATGAATTACTCATGCCTAACACAGGAAATGGATGATCATGGGGCAATCCCTCTGCTCTCGTGTATCCTGGGTTGGGACGTACCGGACACCATTGAAGCTGGTGCCCCTCCTGGCCACRATCGGGACAGAGCCCCAACTGTCCGGCGTTGCTCAGCCGCTTGGAGCCCCTACCTCCATGGGTTCAGGCTCTCACTCAGAACAGACAACGAAGGAGGAAGAGAGGCGATGGGGGTGACGATGTTCCCGAAGAAGGTTATCCAGACAGATGGCCATCGTGATGAGTGTGTCCAAGGTAAGATTGTCATCTTGGCACACCAACTCGTGTCCCTGTTCACTGACCATCTTGGAGATGTCCTGATTAACTGCTGCTTCTGTTTGTTGAGGCAGTATTCTGTAACGCCAAAGCAGGGATTCAGAAACAGGTGAAATTAGTGAGTTTAATAATGACCGTAGACCCATACAAAACAAGACATCTGTCTGACAAGGTAACATAACCAATACTGCCTTAAGGGAGTGCTAGATAAAGTGGGAGTAATCCGGGTAGTGATGGGGCACATGTTTGCCTAATGAGGGTTGCCAGTCGTGTGTAATGATGGGTTGCCAGGACCGGTGGTTAGTAGACTGGCGACGTAGAGCGCCAGAGAGTGGGAGCGGGAGTAGACAGGACACCACTGGTCCAAGTAGAGATACTGTGCAAGTAGAGATACTGGGGTGCAAAGGAGCAAGATAAATAAAGAAATAAATACAGTATGGGGATGAGGTAGATTGGTTGGGCTATTTACAGAGGAGCTATGTACAGGTGCAGTGATCTGTGAGCTGCTCAGACAGCTGGTGCTTAAAGCTAGTGAAGGAGGTAAGAGTCTCCAGCTTCAGAGATTTTTGCAGTTCGTTCCAGTCATTGGCAGCAGAGAAATGGAAGGAGAGGCGGCCAAAGGAAAAATTGGCTTTGGGGGTGACCAGTGAGATATACCTGCTGGAGCGCGTACTATGGGTGGGTGCTGGTATGGTGACCAGTGAGCTGAGATAAGGCGGGGCTTTACCTAGCAGAGACTTGTAGATGACCTGGAGCCAGTGGGTTTGGCGACGAGTATAAAGCGAGGGCCAGCCAACGAGAACATACAGGTCGCAGTGGTGGGTAGTATATGGGGCTTTGTTGACAAAATGGATGGCACTGTGATAGACTGCATCCAATTTGTTGAGTAGAGTGTTGGAGGCTATTTTGTGAATGACATCGCCGAAGTCGAGGATCGGTAGGATGGTCAGTTTTACGAGGGTATGTTTGGCAGCATGAGTGAAGGATTGTTTGCGAAATAGGAAGCCGATTCTAGATTTAATTTTGGATTGGAGATGTTTAATGTGAGTCTGGAAGGAGAGTTTACAGTCTAACCAGACACCTAGGTATTTGTAGTTGTCCAGAGTAGTGATGCTGGACGGTCGGGCAGGTGCGGGCAACGATCGGTTGAAAAGCATGCATTAAGTTTTACTTGCATTTAAGAGCAGTTGGAGACCACGGAAAGAGAGTTGTATGGCACTGAAGCTCGTCTGGAGGTTAGTTAACACAGTGTCCAAAGAAGGGCCAGAAGTATACAGAATGGTGTTATCTGCATAGAGGTGGATCAAAGAATCACCAGCAGCGAGAGCAACATCATTGATGTATACAGAGAAGAGATTCGGCCCGAGAATTTAACCCTGTGGCACCCCCATAGAGACTGCCAGAGGTCCGGACAACAGGCCCTCCGATTTGACATACTGAACTCTATCGGAGAAGTAGTTGGTGAACCAGGCGAGGCAATCATTTGAGAAACCAAGGCAGTTCAAATCAAATCAAATCAAATTTTATTAGTCACATACACATGGTTAGCAGATGTTAATGCGAGTGTAGCGAAATGCTTGTGCTTCTAGTTCCGACAATGCAGTAATAACCAACAGTATCTACCCTAACAATTCCACAACTACTACCTTACACACACACACAAGTGTAAAGGGATAAAGAATATGTACATAAAGATATATGAATGAGTGGTGGTACAGAACGGCATGGCAGATGCAGTAGATGGTATAGAGTACGGTATAACATAGGATGAGATGAGTACTGTAGGGTATGTAAACATAAAGTGGCATAGTTTAAAGTGGCTAGTGGTACATGTATTACATAAAGATGGCAAGATGCAGTAGATGATATAGAGTACAGTATATACATATGAGATGGGTAATGTAGGGTATGTAAACATTGTATTAAGTGGCATTGTTTAAAGTGGCTAGTGGTACATTTTTACATAATTTCCATCAATTCCCATTTTTAAGTGGCTGGAGTTGAGTCAGTATGTTGGCAGCGGCCGCTAAATGTTAGTGGTGGCTGTTTAACAGTCTGATGGCCTTGAGATAGAAGCTGTTTTTCCAGTCCTCTCGGTCCCTGCTTTGATGCACCTGTACTGACCTCGCCTTCTGGATGATAGCGGGGTGAACAGGCAGTGGCTTGGGTGGTTGAGTCTGCCAATAAGAATGTTATGATTGACAGTCGAAAGCCTTAGCCAGGTCAATGAATAGGGCTGCACAGTAATGTCTCTTATCGATGGCGGTTATGATATCGTTTTGGACCTTGAACGTGGCTGAGGTGCACCCATGACCAGCTCTGAAACCAGATTGCATAGCGGAGAAGGTACGGTGAGATTCAAAATGGTCGGGAATCTGTTTGTTAACTTGGCTTTCAAAGACCTTAGAAAGGCAGGGTAGAATAGATATAGGTCTGTAGCAGTTTGGGTCTAGAGTATCTCCCCCTTTGAAGAGGGGGATGACTGCGGCAGCTTTCCAATCTATGGGAATTTCAGACGATACAAAAGAGAGTTTGAACAGGCTAGTAATAGGGGTTGCAACAATTTCGGCAGATCATTTTAGAAAGAGAGGGTCCAGATTGTCTAGCCCGGATGATTTGTAGGAGTCCAGATTTTGCAGCTCTTTCAGAACATCCGCTATCTGGATTTGGGTGAAGGAGAGGTGGTGGAGGTTTGGGCGAGTTGCTGTGGGGAGCGCAGGGCTGTTGACCGGGGTAGGGGTAGCCAGGTGGAAAGCATGGCCAGCCGTAGAAAAATGCTTATTGAAATTCTCAGTTATTGTGGTATTTATYGGTAGTGACAGTGTTTCCTAGCCTCAGTGCAGTGGGCAGCTGGGTGGAGGTGCTCTTATTCTCCATGAACTTTACAGTGTCCCTGAACTTTTTTGGGTTTGTACTACAGGATGCACATTTCTTGTTTGATAAGGCTAGCCTTAGCTTTTTAACTCCCTGAACATTTGCATATCACGGGGCTATTCGATGCTAATGCAGAACGCCACAGGATGTTTTTGTGCTGGTCAAGGGCAGACAGATCTGGAGTGAACCAAGGGCTATCTCTATTCCTGGTTCAAAATGTTTTGAATGGAGCATGCTTATTTAAGATGGTGAGGAGGGCACTTTTAAAGAATAACCAGGCATCCTCTACTGATGGGATGAGGTCAATGTCATTCCAGGATACCCCGGCCAGGTTGATTAGAAAGGCCTGTTTGCTGAAGTGTTTTAGGTAGCGTTTGACAGTGATGAGGGGTGGTCATTTGACCGCATACCCATTACGGATGCAGGCAATGAGGCATTGATCGCTGAGATCTTGGTTGAAAACAGCAGAGGTTAATTTGGAGGGAGAGTTAGTTAGGATGATATCTATGAGGGTGCCCCTGTTTACGGATTTGGGGTTGTACCTGGTAGGTTCATTGATCATTTGTGTGAGATTGAGGGCATCAAGCTTAGATTGTACGTTGGCCGGGGTGTTAATAAGCATGTCCCAGTTGAGGTCACCTAGCWGCACGAGCTCAGAAGATAGATGGGGGCAATCAATTCACATACGGTGTCCAGGGCACAGCTAGGTGCAGAGGGTTCTGGAAAGGTGAATTTTTAGAAGTAGAAGCTCAAATTGTTTTGGTCCAGACCTGGATAGTAAGATAGAACTCTGCAGGCTATCTCTGAAGTAGATTGCAACACCACCCCCTTTGGCAGTTCTATCTTGGCGGAAAATGTTATAGTTAGGGATGGAAATTTCAGGGTTTTTGGTGGTTTTCCTAAGCCAGGATTTAGACACCGCTAAGACATCCGGGTTGGCAGAATGTGCTAAAGCAGTGAATATAGCAAACTTAGGGAGTATGCTTCTAATGTTAACATGCATTAAACCAAGGCTTTTACGGTTCCAGAAGTCAAGAAGTACAGAAGCAAGCTAGCATAAAGGGCCTTAGAGGGACGTCGCGATGGGGGAAAGTCTGTTTTTGCCTCCTCGTGCGGTGACGTCGATAGACCAGTCGTGGAATTAGTAGGGTTCCAAGTAGCAGAGGGGTCCAAGTCCAACTGGCAAAATGKGTATAGTGGTCCAAGAAACTGGCCGATGGATCAGCTAACAGTCCAATATGCTATAGATAGCTAGCAGGCCGTGGTTAGCAGAATGGGCCTTCAGGGGACGTCGCGCCTGAGGGGCCTGTTGGGATCCTTGGGCAGATTATGTCGGTATTCCAGTCGTGAAAGGATCGGCGTGGTTCCGTGCCCCGTACCGGCAGTAGAAGGGGTCCGGATACTGTAGCCAAGGAGTGGGCTTCTGGAGTAGCCCAGGAGCCCTAGCCGGGAGATGGGTCTAGCATGGGCTAGCTCAAGGTTAGCTGATGACTGCTAGCAGTGGTTAGCTGACTGATAGCTGTTAGCTAGCTAGCTTCAGTTGAGGGATTTCAGTTCGGAGGTAAATAGAAATACTTTAGAACAAAAAACTGATCCACACCACATTGGGTGAGGTGGGTTGCAGGAGAGTGTTTTTAAGTTGAGGTTTAAGAAAAAATATAAAAAAGAAAGCGAAGAAAAATATATAAAAATATATATACATGGGACGAGACAAGACAAAGACGTCTGACTGCTACGCCATCTTGGACTCCATCACTACTAAGTACCAGGACATTTTAGCCAAAACGCTGTTGGCCTCTGCCAGGAGGCTGACACTTGGCCGCAAGTGGATCTTCCAGCAAGACAATAACCCCAAGCACTAATCAAAATCCAAAGAAATTGTTAGTTGACCACAAAATCAACTATTTTGTCTCCGGACCTGAACCCCATTGAAAACCTGTTTGAATTGAAGAGGGCAGTCCATAAGAGCAGATGAAGAATATGAAGGATCTGGAAAGATTCTGTATGAAGAAACGGTCTAAAGATCCCTCCCATTGTGTTCTCCAATCTCATAAAACATTTTAGGAAAAGCCTGTTGTTTTACAAGTCATTTATTTCCCCAAAATCTTTGTAATGTCTTGAATCAATGTGGAAAACTGACTGGATTTGTAAAAAGTAAATTTAAGTGAATTTTGTATATTTTTCCAACCAACTTTGAACTGAAATCTGTGCCCACTGGCCAGTGTCGTTATCCTCACAAGGATAGGGTGCTAGAGTTTAGAGTGAAATAGTAAAGGTATTGTAGCGACCCGCACAGACAGCTGTGTGTTATGTGTTAGGCTAGTAGGTGGTTGTGTTGTACTTACCAGGACCCAGTGTTCGCGGGATCCGACATTCCAATCAACCTGCTATCTGCCAATCACGGGAATGACTGGAATGTTCTGATGCCGGTCATCCTGGCGGTTGGCGGAGTGGCGTGGAGGGGGGTTGGGCAGGGGGATGGAGCATTGGAAGTTAAGACCAGGTTTAGCCTTTGTGCTCTCTCTTATGTCTGGCCTTCACAAGAGAAGGTCAGGGTTGGCTTGTGGTTATCTTTCATTTATTTGGCGTGTGCTACGGCCAAACARTAGCCTGTGTAAAGTTGGGTTAATAAACCGTCAATTCGTAAACTCAATCCTCTGTCTGGACAATTGTTCCTTTATGATCTAGTCAGGTCATTACAGTATCTTTAAGTAGGCACTAACTCCTCCATGGTTCGTTGGAAAAAACTATGGGGAAATTAATGGCGTTTCTGTAGTTTTTTTTTTTTTATAAATGTTGAAAATAAGGCCTGTGGTAAACACAGGCTTGAGATCTTATAGGTTTTTTTCTATGAGATAATCTTCATCAGCTAACGTCACTTTTGTGAATTTTGAAGCATTCATGTACTATTTGATAAAAGTACATAAAGGCTTCGGAATTCACAACGGTAATACGAACTGACTGATATTATCTCAAAGAACAAAGCCTATAAGATCTCCTAAGACTGTGTTAACCTCAGACCTTATTTTAGGCGTTTATCCCAAAACCCTGTTCTTTCACCATTAATTTCCCCATAGGGGAACGAACCAGAGGTAAATCATTTTCGGGTTTAAGGACTACAAGCTGTYGAGCTCTAGCGAAAACAGGGGTGCCAATAATTTTGACCCCTATCCTTTTAATATTTCTTTATTATTCTTTCTCTGAGCAATTTTATTTGTATAACATTATATAATTWAAAAAAATGTAGCATACAATATAGCTCAGTATTTGTATTATTTATTTTATAGGCTACAGTCTTTTTTCGCTCATATTTTTAAAGGGTGCCAATAATTATAGACCTGACTATATCAAGTAATTGGAAACTGTAAACCACTTAAAGTCTTTGTGCTCAGTTGAGTGAAATGGCCAATCGTTCAAATAACAGTTAACCACAATTCTGAACCCTGGCAGTGATTTTAGAACGTGATGCCTATGTGAAAGCTAGCTTTCATAGATTCTACAAAGACAGGTAGGTTAACTATGGGTGTATTTGAAATAATGAATTGTTAGGTAAATATTCAAATGAATCTCAATACAAAACTGCTGCACTGATTTTGCTCTGTATGTACAGAAGGAATCACTGAGGTATAAAGAATGGTACTGTAATGTGTCATTCATGAAGCATCGGAAACTCAGAAAATGCGCCTAGGAAACTCGGAGAAACGAGTTGTGTGCATTTACGTGCTATGAACAAACTGCGTCAACCATGAACGATAAAAGTAGCCTACAGTTAAACAAATGATAGTTTCGCAACACGAGGAAACCAGAGTTTCCCCATTTTTTATTACGAGTTGGAGGGCCATTCAAATAGATTTTCTTTGCATTCGGAAGCTCGTATTTCCGACATATCATGAACGCGGTTTCATCGTAATAACGACTCCTCTCCGGCTTGCCTTTATCAGACCACCGACGTCACCGTCGCGTCAAACACCGGTAGATGCGAATTGCAAACGTACAACCAGAATCTCAAACCCATCGGTCGCAGGTAGAGAAAAAAGAAACCCACTTCAACCTAGACGTGAGTCGGACAGCATTTTATACATTTGCGACATCAAACACCCATAACGTTTAACAGGCCATTGCTTTATGACTGAAATCTAGCCTACTTAGCTTTTTGACATCGCTCTATTCCCAGGTTCCTATTATGGCTTCCCGGTCTTGGTTTATCGCTGGTAGCGCTCTCCTCCTCTCTTTTCGGCTGGCATTCGGGTCGAAGGGACCACATCCATGCACAGAGGTGAGATCCACTGTCGGGATGCCGATGTATGTGTTGTCGGAGTTATTTTTAGTAGCTGTATTTTCCGTGGGCTAATATGGTGCATGCATGTTAGTGGAAAACACAAGAGTGTGTTATTTACCAGCTTATCCATTCAAATAGAGAGTCAGAAGAGGAGTCTGATTCAGGGGCACACAAGCTACTGTGAAGAACAACATGAGCGCTAAACAGTAATCATTCCATCGACCATTACTAATACGATTATGAATTGATGACGCTGCACTTCCGGTCAGATTCATATGTTTATATAAATATAAATCACACACATACACTGCTGAGAGAGAGGGAGATGCCCTCCTTGACAACTAATTACTCATCCTGTTTCTCCAAACACCTGTCAGTCATGCAATCAAGTAGTCCTGCAGGATTTCTGTGGAATTGTTGCTTAGGACATTTGCACTGCTTAGGGCTGTGTGTGTGTGTGTGTGTGTGTGTGTGTGTGTGTGTGGTGTGGTGTGTGTGTGTGTTGTGGTTGTGTGTGTGTGTGTTGTGTTGTGTCGGTTGGGTGGTTGTGTGTGTACACAGTGTTCTGGTTTGTGTTGTCTCAACACTCAGGGCAGACTTTGAGTCTTATCAGTTTCCTGCATGGAGCTGCCTTTCCTTCCCACCGTCTCTCTCGCCACTCATCACCTCTGAGCCATAGCACATGGCTGGCAACAACATAGCCTGGCTTATATTACATTCAGACGGACACAAACTCCAATTTACTGTCCAGTCACAGTGACTCACCAGGGCATTGTGGAATCTGCGCTCTGCACTTCCACAAGACTACTATTTCTACCACCAGAAAACAAGTATTTTGGCCCTACATTTATCCTGGGGTAACATTGTCTAAACATCAGACTGTTGCCATGGTTACTCCATGGATTATCAGTCTGACCAAAATCTTCCTAAAAAAAAAACAGTCTCTACAAGCCAGAATGTTGACTAAAATAATATTTACACTTACTTTACTGGTTATACATGGTGTTAGTTCTTTTGGTGATAGGAGGTGGAGATATCCATAGGAAAGTGTTGTTTACCTGACTTTGCAGAGCCGGTAGGTTCTGTCACTTGTATTTTCAGTCTCTTCACACATCACATGTGATGCACAATATGTCAACAATAGCCGAACGTAGTCGACTGAAGCATGTTTCCTCACAATCGGCTGTGGTTTAGGTTCGGCCATATTCCTCGGCCATAGTATTGGTCACATGCAAATTGCATCAGTATTGAAAATAAAAACAGACCAGCATACTCAAAGTAGGGCTAATAACACTTCCCTGTGGATATTTTGTCTCCAATTACCTCCTACATAAGGACAAAATCGGCAGACAACGGGTAAAGTACATTCAAATGAAGTTTATTCAACAGTCTGACTTGTAATGGGACTTTTCACAAAAAGTGAGCCTACATGTTAGAGACGAGAGAGGAGTCTTCCACTCTCAGATTCATAGAGTCTAGGGGCAACCATCCTCCTGGAGCCACTAAATATTCATGCATTTGCTCTCGCCTTGCCCTTTAGAACACATCTGATTCTGCTAATAAATGTCCTGATGAGCAAATGCTTAGATTTAAGGAGTGTTGGCGCAGGGCTGGAGCAAAAGCCTGCACACCCAGTAGCTCTCCAGAAGAAGGGTTGGCAGTCCCTGGTCTAGTGGAATGTCTTTAGAATGACACCATGTGACAGAACCTGATATGTCAGTTCAGATTTGTCCTGGAACAGACATCTCCTATCAGGTAACACATGACAGGCATGCAGAATATAGACTTCTGTTGGGGTCATGGTATAGAGGAATAGATAATTAAACTTTATGCCCTGATTTATTGATTGGCATGAATCTCAATGATACAAAGCTATCAGTCATTTCTGAGGGAAAGCGAGGGGGAAGGGTAACGTTTAAGACAGATGGTAGTAAATAAGGCAATACATTATTTGAAATCAATATCATGTGAAACCAGGTCTGCATGTGGCATTCATTCATTTGCATCAAAACAGTACGCTGTTGGATACAAATAGCTTCAGTTTTGAGGACGAAACAATGGTGTTACTGTAAAGCAGTACAACTTCATATATATGCCATGTCCATGATGCCCACAACATGACCCCTTCAGCACTTTGTTCAGACACGTGTGTGTTCTTCTAAAAGGTCAACATTCCTTAAACATGGCAAAAAGCATGTTGTATTTCACTCAATGGTTTGGCAATCATTGGTTTGGCAAATTCAAGGGACATTATGGTCAGAATAGTGATTAAACGAGTCATGCTCACTCTACGATTTCCCTTACCATGATGGCGAACCACATACTCCACAGCATGTTTGTGTGTGAGAGATAACACTTCAACAATGTTCTCACAGTGAAAATTGCAAACCTTGAACTCAAAAACCTTAAATCTCAGAACCTTTTGCAAGACTGAACCATCAAATTCCTACGCGTGGACATACAGTTGTCAGTGGTTAGGGACAACTTCTACTTTCATTATACTGACATAGGATCAGTTTTTGATCCACTTACCCACTGTGTGCTGTGCCTTGGTTTCCTGTATCCATAGTGATGGAATGGGGTGGTGAAGAGAGAACTCAGGGCCCTTGGTGGTCTTGGTGTTTACTGACCTCTCTCTGTCCCCATGTCTGTCTTTTATCTGTCTCTCACTGTTTCTCACATACTGTTCAAAGACACACACAGACACACTCAACCCCTCTCTCTTTCTCTCCATCACTGTGTATCCATGCTATCTCTTGTGTTGCAGACAGACTACTACTATGAATATACAGAGTGTGACAGTACAGGGTCGCGATGGCGAGTAGCAATCCCTCAGAGCCATGGATCCTGCATCGGACTGCCCGAGCCTGTGCGAGGGACAGAGTGCAGTAAGTACTGTGTGTGTGTGTCAGAGATTTTTCTCACACCCTCTTATCAGCTGGTTGGAATTTCCTCCAGTATTCCACAACGACCTGATTGGCTCTTTGTCTCTGCTCCAGTCATAGCACAGGGCAGAGCTGGCTTCATGCTGGAACAATAGGCCAATAACCTCAGAGCTTTATATATACACACACACACAGGTCTCACTATGTTTACTTGTGAATTCTCACAGGGGGGGTCTTGCGCCTGACTTTGCTTCCATAAATATCTCTAACTGATGCATGTCTGTGGAAAAGGTTTTATTGACAGACACTCCCCTACATATGTATTTGGAGAGTGAAGCTAAAACTTTTAATTTGGCTCTATACTCCAGCATCAAATGTTTTATGAGGCGACAGTACAAAATGTCACCTTTTTATTTGTTCATACATATCTGTTTCCACGTTTAGAAATGTAAGCACTTTATGCATCTAGTCCCCACATTCGAAGGACAAATTCACTTATGGTGTATTATATTTAGTCAGAAGTTCAGTATTCCTAGCATGCAATGACTACATCAAGCTTGTGACTCTACAAACTTGTTGGATGCATTTTCAGTTTGTTTTGGTTATGTTTCCAATTATGTTGTACCCAATAGAAATTCATGTTAAATAATGTATTGTGTTTTTTTTGGAGTCACTTTTATTGTAAATAAGAATAGAATATTGTATATTTCAGATTTTTTWAAATTTAATTAATGAGTATTCTACCATTATTACAGATAATCATGATTGAATCGTGAATAATGATGAGTGAGAAAGTTACAGATTCATAAATATCATAACCCCAAGAGAATCCTCCCCTGTTAATGGTAATGGTGCGAGGTTAGCATGTGGGGGCATGATCTTTGTGCATCTTTGTTTTGTTCTCTGGAAAAAGCTCACCTCTGTCTGCTTTTCTCTTTTTCTATTTAATTCCTGATTGGCCATTTTTCTACCCAGTCCGTCTGGTTGAGCCAGTGAGACAGACACCTGGGGAAAAGCTTCCAGACAATTCTGTTTCATTGTTTGATGTGACAGAAGTCACCTTACTAAAATCACAATTCAGACATGGTTCTGCGTATGACTGCTAAGGGACAATGCAGTTCAATTTGTCGCAGTCCTGGCTACCTAACAAACAGTCGTCACTAATTACCACAGCCACAAACTCATAAAAACAATTTATCTTCTTAAAATGTGATTTTAAACCGCACTGCTAACATTATGACTAACCTTAAGTTAAGACAAAAAGCTAGTTTTTCTTATCATTAATATTTACAATATAGCCAATTTTGACTTTGTGGCTGTGCTATCTAGTGKTAACCCTACCAGACCTTACTTCTGCCCCCCACCCACTCAGCAAGATTCTCTACTCTCCTCCATGTTCTCACTTCTCCTCAATGTGATGGCTTATTGCAGTGATGTATAACGGCGTGTTCATAGACGTCAAACAATCTGTTTTTATTTAACCTTTTATTTAACAAGGCAAGTCAATTAAGAACAAATTCTTATTTACAATGGTGGCCTACCCTGGCCAAACCCTAACCCGGACGATGCTGGGCCAATTGTGCACCGCCCTATGGGACTCCCAATCACGGCCGGTTGTGATACAGCCTCAAATCGAATCATGGTCTGTACTGACGCCTCTAGCACTGCGGTGCAGTGCCTTAGACTGGTGCGCCACTCGGGAGCCAAGTATTGTTTCTGAGAGCTTGTGCTTTGTACTTTCAGAGCAATCATTTCTCCATCCGGGCCGTTACGCTTTTTCGACATGGCATCTTGTAGTCTGTTTCTAGACATGCCATTAGGGCAACATTGAAGCCGGCATCCTCTACAATTGACAATGGCTGCACAGCAACCGCAATCATTTCTGTAATCAGCCTGTGATTTTCTCAGTCCGTCCCTTATTGCACTGCTGCCAGCAAGGGGTTGGGTCTCATAGTGCTCCCCTTTTCCGCATTGCATCTGTACTGCCACTGTAGCTCAATTCCACCTTTGCATTTTGTCTTCTCCTACTTATGTTATAACATTGTTGCGTTAGGTATTTTTTTGTCTTTAGGATAATTATCGCGACCTGTCAGTGGTAGTTTTGTTAAAAATATTACTTAAAGTTTTTAGGTTAGGGATTTTTCTTTTTAAAGTAACCAATCCCAATTTCGTTTAAATGTCACAACCCTACTTTGTACAACCTCGCCCACGCACGCACCCCCACCCACACAGCCCTTTTCACCAGGATGTGGGGATTAGTAGGTTTGTTCCCGTGGTTACGGGGAAGCCATCCGAGGGCTGTTGTACATCTCTGAGCTGTATCCAGCCCAATTATGGACCCAGTTACTTCCCCTCTCCTTGGTGTAAACAGAAGGTCTACCATTTTTCTTTTACCAATATAATGTTATCTCCTGTTTTGCACCATCCCTGACCTCTAACAAGCTCTGATACATCCCCTCTCTCACTCTCTGACACACTTCCAAATAGTGGTATACAGTGACGATTTTAACATGTACATTTTGGAGGGGCAAACAATTTTTTTTTAGATGCATGCCAGCAAATCCAGTACACAACACAAGACTAAACAATACATGAATTGCACTATAACTTTGACAAACGGTGCCCACAAACTGTTAGGGCCTACATAAAGCTGTCGCAACAGCAGCAGTTTCTTTTCAGCACCATGGAGTGAGTCCTTAGCCAGGTGTAGCAGTGGTATCAGCGGAGCCTTGTCTGGCAGCAAAACAGTTCATTCAGACTCATTTACTGCTTTAACAAAAAACATAGCGGATATGGCTGACTTGCTTAAACAAATGTGGTTTCTACTGACAATTGAGATGTAAAAACTATGGCATAAGGGAATGAAGAGCGGATAAGAAGCCATCCATAAGACATTTGTAACACACTAGGCGTAGTGGGTGCGGAGTCAAGTGCAGGAGGCAGAAAGTTCAGAATAGCGCTTTATTACGTACAGAGAAAAGTAGTACTCTCCACGAAACTGGGCGTAATCAAACAAATGCCCAAAACAGGTAACTAAACAACACACACCACCACACGTCAACACAGTGGGAAAAATAATCAAGCCTGCACAAAGAGCAGGCGGGCCTACCGGCTTAAATAGCCCAACTCGAAATCTAAACAAGAAACAGGTGAAACAAATCAGACAAAACCAACGGAAAAGGGATCGATGACAGCTAGTAGGCCGGTGACGACAACCGCCGAGCGCCACCCGAACAGGAAAAGGAGGCGTGACAACATTAATGAGCGAGCTAAGAATGACGTAGTCAATAGCTATTTGTTCAGCAGTTTGGAAATGTATAGCAACAGAATTCAGAACATGGGCCGTTCTTACAGTAATCTCTCCTGTACAGTCGTGGCCAAAACCTTTGAGAATGACACAAATATTAATTTCCACAAAGTTTGCTGCTTCAGTGTCTTTAGATATTTTTGTCAGATGTTACTATGGAATAGTGAAGTATAATTACAAGCATTTCATACGTGTCAAAGGCTTTTATTGACAATTACATGAAGTTGATGCAAAGAGTCAATATTTGCAGTGTTGACCCTTCTTTTTCAAGACCTCTGCAATCCGCCCTGGCATGCTGTCAATTAACTTCTGGGCCACAACCTGACTGATGGCAGCCCATTCTTGCATAATCAATGCTTGGAGTTTGTCAGAATTTGTGGGGTTTTGATTGACCATAAGTTCTCAATGGGATTAAGGTCTTGGGAGTTTCCTGGCCATGGACCCAAAATATGGATGTTTTGTTCGCCGAGCCACTTGGTTATCACTTTTGCCTTATGGCAAGTTGCTCCATCATGCTGGAAAAGGCATTGATCGTCACCAACTTCTCCCAACCACCCAGGAACAGTTTGATCTCGGAGGATGTGTTGGTACAATTCTTTATTCATGACTGTGTTCTTAGGCATAACTGTGAGTGAGCCCACTCCCTTGGCTGAGAAGCAACCCCACACATGAATGGTCTCAGGATGCTTTACTGTTGGCATGACACAGGACTGATGGTAGCGCTCACCTTGTCTTCTCAGGACAAGCTTTTTTCCAGATGCCCCAAACAATCGGATAGGGGATTCATCAGTGAAAATGACTTTACCCCAGTCCTCAGCAGTCCAATCCCTGTACCTTTTGCAGAATATCAGTCTGYCCCTGATGTTTTTCCTGGAGAGAAGTGGCTTCTTTGCTGCCCTTCTTGACCCCAGGCCATCCTCCAAAAGTCTTCGCATCACTGTGCGTGCAGATGCACTCACACCTGCCTGCTGCCATTCCTGAGCAAGCTCTGTACTGATGGTGCACCGATACCGCAGCTGAATCAACTTTAGGAGACGGTCCTGGCGCTTGCTGGACTTTTTTGGGCGCCCTGAAGCCTTCTTCACAACAATTGAACCGCTCTCCTTGAAGTTCTTGATGATCCGATAAATGGTTGATTTAGGTGCAATCTTACTGGCAGCGATATCCTGGCAGCCTGTGAAGCCCTTTTTGTGCAAAGCAATGATGACGGCACATGTTTCCTTGCAGGTAACCATGGTTGACAGAGGAATAACAATGATTCCAAGCACCACCCTCCTTTTGAAGCTTCCAGTCTGTTATTCGAACTCAATCAGCATGACAGAGTGATCTCCAGCCTTGTCCTCGTCAACACTCACACCTGAGTTAACGAGAGAATCACTGACATGATGTCAGCTGGTCCTTTTGTGGCAGGGCTGAAATGCAGTGGAAATGTTTTTTGGGGGATTCAGTTCATTTGCATGGCAAAGAGGAGTTTTGCAATTAATTGCAATTCATCTGATCACTTTTCATAACATTATGCAAATTGCTATCACACAAACTGAGGCAGCAGACTTTGTGAAAATTGATATTAGTGTGTCGTTCTCAACTTTTGGCCACGACTGTACATCAAGTCAGAACCGTAGGATAGATAAAGGGGGCATATAAGCAGACAATGAAAGGTCTTACAAAGGTCGATGATTACATTTCTCTAAAACAGGCTATAGGCTACATGTGTACCACCAAGTCGGAACAGTAGGCTAAGTTATGAGGGGGAAAGGGATCAAATTATTAGGGTGAGGCACATGGGCTACTAACAGCTTACTACACAACATACACTTAGTATTACTTTTGTAGCCACAGTATACATACAGTGCCTTGCAAAAGTATTCATCCCCCTTTGCGATTTATCTATTTTGCTGCATTGCAATCTGTCATTTAAATTGGTTTTTATTTGGATTTCATGTAATGGACATACACAAAATAGTCCAAATTGGCAAAGTGAAATGAAAAAAAAAAACTTGTTTAAAAAAGAAAAGAAAAAAAGGAAAAGTGGTGCATGCATATTTATTTACCCTCTTTGCTATGACGCCCCTAAATAAGATCTGGTGAAAACAATTACCTTCAGAACTCACATAATTAGATTGCACACAGGTGGACTTTATTTAACTAAGTGTCACATGATCTGTCACATGATCTCAGTATATATACACCTGTTCTGAAAGGCCCCAGAGTCTGCAACACCACTAAAGCAAGCGGCACCATGAAGACCAAGGAGCTCTCCAAACAGGTCAGGGACAAAGTTGTGGAGAAGTACAGATCAGGGTTGAGTTATAAAAAAAGATCAGAAACTTTGAACATCCCACGGAGCACCATTAAATCCATTATTAAAAAATGGAAAGAATATGGCACCACAACAAACCTGCCAAGAGAGTGAAGCTTCCAGTCTGTTATTCCACCAAAACTCACGGACCAGGCAAGGAGAGCATTAATCAGAGAGGCAACAAGGAGACCAAAGATAACCCTGAAGGAGCTGCAAAGCTCCACAGCGAGATTGGAGTATCTGTACATAGGGCGACTTTAATCTGTACATTCCACAGAGATGGGCTTTACAGAAGTGGCCAGAAAAAAGCCATTGCTTAAAAAAATAAGCAAACACGTTTGGTGTTCGCCAAAAGGCATTTGGGAGACTCCCCAAACATATTGAAGAAGGTACTCTGGTCAGATGAGATTAAAATGTACCTTTTTGGACATCAAGGAAAACGCTATGTCTGGCGCAAACCCAGCACCTCTCATCACCCCGAGAACAACATCCCCATAGTGAAGCATGGTGGTGGCAGCATCATGCTGTGTGGGTGTTTTTAATCGGCAGGGACTGGGAAACTGGTCAGAATTGAAGGAATGATGGATGGCGCTAAATACAGGGAAATTCTTGAGGGAATCATGTTTGTCTTCCAGAGATTTGAGACTGGGACGGAGGTTCACCTTCCAGCAGGACAATGACCCTAAGCATACTGCTAAAGCAACACTCGAGTGGTTTAAGGGGAAACATTTAAATGTCTTGGAATGGCCTAGTCAAAACCCAGACCTCAATCCAATAGAGAATCTGTGGTATGACTTAAAGATTGCTGTACACCAACGGAACCCATCCAACTTGAAGGAGCTGGAGCAATTTTGCTTTAAAGAATGGGCAAAAATCCAAGTGGCTAGATGTGCCAAGCTAATAGAGACATACCCCAAGCTGTAATTGCTGCTAAAGGTGGCTCTACAAAGTATTGACTTTGGGGGGTGAATGGTTATGCACGCTCAAGTTTTCTTATTCTTTTTTGTCTTATTTCTTGTTTGTTTCACAAAAAATATTTCGCATCTTCAAAGTGATAGGCATGTTGTGTAAATCAAATGATTACAAACCCCCCAAAAATCTATTTCAATTCCAGGTTGTAAGGCGCCACCTTCCACCACCGCGCCACCGTCCTGTTCAAGCTTTCAAGAAAACTGGGAACAAAAACATTTTAAATAAAGTTTGAATCATGACGTCAGCATTCTTTTAGGTTGGAGTTCTAGAAAAAGGCCTCAGTTCCCGACTCTCCAAACCATCTCAATTGGGTTGAGGTCGGGTGATTTGTGGAGGCCAGGTCATCTGATGCAGCACTCCATCGCTCTCCTTCTGTTTTGCTCTCACAGACTAGAACATGTTCCGGGATTCTTCCGATGGAATTGAGGAGTACACCACATCAGTCACTGGCTTTATCAATAAGTGCACCGAGGACATCGTCCCCACAGTGACTGTACGTGCATACCCCAACCAGAAGCCATTGATTATAGGCAACATTCGCACTGAGCTAAAAGTTAGAGCTGCCGCTTTTAAGGTGCGGGACTCTAACCCGGAAGCTTACAAGAAATCCTGCTATGCCCTGCAACGAACCATCAAACAGGCAAAGTGTCAATACAGGGCTAAGATTGAATCATACTACACCGGCTCCGACGCTCATCTTATGTGGCAGGGCAAACTTTTACAGACTACAAAGGGAAGCCGTGAGTTGCCCAGTGACACGAGCCTACCAGACGAGCTAAATCACTTCTATGCTCGCTTCGAGGCAAGCAACACTGAGGCATGCATGATAGCATCAGCTGTTCCGGACGACTGTGTGATCGCGCTCTCCGTAGCCGACGTGAATAAGAACTTTTTAAACAGGTCAACATACACAAGGCTGTGGGGCCAGACGGATTACCAGGACGTGTGCTCCGGGCATGTGCTGACCAACTGGCAGGTGTCTTCACTGACATTTTCAACATGTCCCAGATTGAGTCTGTAATACCATCATGTTTCAATCAGACCACCATAGTCCATGTGCCCAAGAACACAAAGGTCACCTGTCTAAATGACTACATGACTACAGACCCGTAGCACTCACATCTGTAACCATGAAGTGCTTTGAAAGGTTGGTAATGGCTCACATCAACACCATTATCCCAGAAACACTAGACCCACTCCAATTTGCATACCGCCCAAACAGATCCACAGATGATGCAATTTCTATTGCACTCCACGCTGCCCTTTCACACCTGGACAAAAGGAACACTTATGTGAGAATGCTATTCATTGACTACAGCTCAGCGTTCAACACCATAGTACCCTCAAAGCTCATCACTAAGCTAAGGATCCTGGGACTAAACACCTCCCTCTCAACTGGATCCTAGACTTCCTGACGGGCCGCCCCCAGGTGGTGAGGGTAGGTAGCAACACATCTGCCACGCTGATCCTCAACACTGGAGCTCCACAGGGGTGCGTGCTCAGTTCCCTCTGGTTCTCCCTGTTCACCCACGACTGCATGGCCAGGCACGACTCCAACACCATCATTAAGGTTACAGACGACACAACAGTGGTAGGCCTGATCACCGACGAGACAGCCTGTAGGGAGGAGGTCAGAGACCTGGCCGGGTGGTGCCAGAATTACAACCAGCCCTCAACGTAGCCAAGACTAAGGAGATAATTGTGGACTACAGGAAACGGAGGACCGAGCACGCCCCCATTCTCATCGACGGGGCTGTAGTGGAGCCGGTTGAGCGCTTCAARTTCATCGGTGTCCACATCAACAACAAACTAGAATGGTCCAAACACACCAAGACAGTCGTGAAGAGGGCACGACAAAGCCTATTCCCCCTCAGGAAACTAAAAAGATTTGGCATGGGTCCTGAGTTCCTCATAAGGTTCTACAGCTGCAACATCGAGAGCATCCTGACTGGTTGCATCACTGCCTGGTATGGCAATTGCTCGGCCTCTGACTGCAATGCACTACAGAGGGTAGTGCGTACGGCCCAGTACATCACTGGGGCTAAGCTGCCTGCCATCCAGGACCTCTACACCAGGCGGTGTCAGAGGAAGGCCCTAAAAATTGTCAACGACCCCAGCCACCCCAGTCATAGAYTGTTCTCTCTACTACCGCATGGCAAGCGGTACCGGAGTGCCAAGTCTAGGACAAAAAGTCTTCTCAACAGTTTTTACCCCCAAGCCATAAGACTCCTGAATAGGTCATCAAACGGCTACCCAGACTATTTGCACTGTGTGCCCCCCCCCCCCAACCCCTCTTTTTATGCTGCTGCTACTTTCTATTTATCATATATGCATAGTCACTTTAACTATACATTCATGTACATACTACCTCAATTGGGCTGACCAACCAGTGCTCCCGTACATTGGCTAACCGGGCTATCTGCATTGTGTCCCGCCCACCACCCGCCAACCCCTCTTTTACGTTACTGCTACTCTCTGTTCATCATATATGCATAGTCACTTTAACCATATCTACCTGTACATACTCCCTTAATCAGCCTGACTAACCGGTGTCTGTATGTAGCCTTGCTACTTTTATAGCCTCGCTACTGTATATAGCCTGTCTTTTCACTGTTGTTTTATTWCTTTAYTTACCTWTTGTTCACCTAACACCTTTTTTGCACTATTGGTTAGAGCCTGTAAGTAAGCATTTCACTGTAAGGTCTACACCTGTTGTATTCGGCGCACGTGACAAATACACTTTGATTTGATTCTTGTTCAAATAGCCCGTACACAGCCTGTAGGTATGTTGGGTTATTGTCCTGTTGACAAACAAATGATAGTCCCTCTAAGTGCAAACCAGATGGGATGGTGTATTGCTGCGGAATGCTGTGGTAGCCATGCTGGTTAGGTGTGACTTGAATTCTAAATAAATCACTGACGGTGTCAACGGCAAAGTACCATCACTCCACCTCCTCCATGCTTCATGTGGGAACCACACATGCGGAGATCATCCATTCACCTACTCTGCGTCTCACAAAGACCGGGCGGTTGGAACCAAAAATCTCAAATTTGGACTCGTCATACCAAAGGACAGGTTTCCACCAATCGAATGTCCATTGCTCGTGTTTCTTGGCCAAAGCAAGTCTCCTCTTCTTATTTATTTTTTATTTAACCTTTTATTTAACTAGGCAAGTCAGTTAAGAACAAATTCTTATTTACATTGACGGCCTACCCCTGCCAAATCCGGGCAATGCTGTGCCAATTGTGTGCCGCCCTATGGGACTC
This sequence comes from Salvelinus sp. IW2-2015, assembly GCF_002910315.2. Lineage (NCBI taxonomy): Eukaryota > Metazoa > Chordata > Actinopteri > Salmoniformes > Salmonidae > Salvelinus > Salvelinus sp. IW2-2015. Next base: position 26,778,865 of record NC_036866.1, read on the forward strand.
CCAATCACACCCGGATGTGATACAGCCTGGATACAAACCAGGGACTGTACTGACGCGTCTTGCACTGAGATGCAGTGCCTTATACCACCGTGCCACACGGGAGCCCGAGTGTCCTTTTGGTAGTGGTTTCTTTGCAGTAATTTGACCATGAAGGCCTGACTCACACTGTCTCCTCTGAACAGTTGAGATGTGTCTTACTTGAACTCTGTGAAGCATTTATTTGGGCTGCAATTTCTGAGGCTGGTAACTCTAATGAACTTATTAACTCTGGGTCTTCCTTTCCTGTGGCGGTCCTCGAGAGGCAGTTTCATCATAGAGCTTCATGGTTTTTGCGACTGCACTTGAATAAACGTTCAAAGTTCTTGACATTTTCCTCATTGACTGACCTTCATGTCTTAAAGTAATGATGGACTGTCATTTCTCTTTGCTTCTTTGACTACTTCATGAAGCTAGTTGAGAGAATGCCAAGAGTGTGTACAGCTGTCACCAAGAATCTCAAATTATGAATATATTACATTTTGATTTAACATTTTTTTTTGGGTTACTACATGATTCCATATGTTATTTCATAGTTTTGATGCCTTCACTATTATTCTACAATGTAGAAAATTGTCAAAATAAAGAAAAACCCTGGAATGAGTAGGTGTGTCCAAACTTTTGACTGGTACTGTATATATTTATATTTTAACTAAACAGGTCGGGCTTTGCCCCACGTGCCCTGAATGACAGGCCGCCGCTGGTGGTATACTTCTCTTATCTTTTCCATGAAATGTCCACTCTCTCTTTCCCGTCTCTCTCCCCCAGCATTTTCCTGTGAGGTGGGGGAGTTTCTGGAGATGTCTGCCCAGGAGTGTACTCAGTGTGCAGCAGGTACCTACTCTCTGGGCAGCGGTATTCGATTTGATGACTGGGAAACCATCCCCAGCGGGTTCAGCTCCCTAGCAACTTACCTCGACAATGGTCCCCATGGAGACGACAGCACTACCTGCAACAGGTGTGGGAAGGGGAGGGGTTTAGCTTATGATTTTTAAAACATGGTGTCGTTGCAGTTCTTGCATACATCTCATTAATCTCTGCTGTGTGTGTGTGTGTGTGTGTCCAGTTCGACGTGGTTTCCGCAGGGTAGTTACCTGGAGTCTAACAGAGATGAGTGTACTGTCTCTCTGATCTATGCTGTCCATCTGAAGAAACCGGGATCAGTCTCTTTTGACTACCAGTACCCAGACGGCAACCTCTTCTTCGAGTTCTTTGTGAGTCTTCTACTTCATTCTCTCATTCCTATGATATCTGCTAGTTAGTGAGAGTAAATTCTTCTCTGCAGTACCTTCCTGACCAAGTAGCGCTATAAATATGCTGAAGTGATATTCACTAATTTAAATATTGATTGATTGATGTTCTGGTTGCTTGGCAGATCCAGAATGACCAGTGTCAGGAGATGGACCAGACTGCTGATAAGAAGTGGCTCAAGCTTACCAGTCACGGGGAGTGGGCCACACACACTGTAAGAGCTGTGTTTGTTTGTAATTAAGTTAAAAGTCCTGTTCTTCAAGACCCAAATTGACTGCAAGCTTTCGTTTTAGCCCAGCACTAGCACACCTGATTTCACTAGTTAACTAATCACCAAGCCCTTGATTCATTGAATCAGGAGTGTCTCAGGTCTAAAGGGTTAGACAGCCTCTGAGGCTACAGCACCATCAAGTGTCAAGTATTGGGATGCTTTCAGGTCATATCTCTGTGTACATGGGCATTCTAAACCCAGATCTCTAATGGGTGTGTTCAAGGTGAATCTGAAGTCGGGCACTAACATCTTGTACTGGAGGACAGCAGGGATCCTGATTGGAGCTAAAGTAGTCAAACCTATTCTGCTGAAGAACGTCCACATAGAGGGTAGGACTACCGTGTTTGTGTATTTATTGTAGCTGTTCATGCCACTTCCCCTCTGTACTTAAGTGTTATTTTCTCTCTTTAGGAGTGGCGTATGCGTCAGAGTGTTTCCCGTGTAAACCAGGGACGTTCAGTCAAACCCCAGGCTCCTCCTCATGTCAGCCCTGTCCCAGAGACACCCACTCTGGCCACGGAGCCAGCTCCTGTACCCACTGCAACACCACCACACTCTATGCACGTAGGCTCACAGGAACATAAGCATGCAGACAAGTGTAGATGCAGACACCTATATACAACTTGTCTTATCAGACATGAGTTTGAGCAGCTTATTGGTTATACTGCAGTTCATTATCTTTTATCAAGTCAGAACCGGAGGATAGAATAAAGGGGCATATAAGCAGACAATGAAAGGTCTTACAAAGGTCGATGATTACATTTCTCTAAACAGGCTATAGGCTACATGGTGTACCACCAAGTCGGAACAGTAGGCTAAGTTATGAGGGGAAAGGGATCAAATTATTAGGGTGAGGCACATGGGCTACTAACAGCTTACTACACAACATACACTTAGTATTACTTTTGTAGCCACAGTATACATACAGTGCCTTGCAAAAGTATTCATCCCCCTTTGCGATTTATCTATTTTGCTGCATTGCAATCTGTCATTTAAATTGGTTTTTATTTGGATTTCATGTAAGGACATACACAAAATAGTCCCAATTGGCAAAGTGAATGAAAAAAAAAACTTGTTTAAAAAAGAAAAGAAAAAAGGAAAATGGTGCAGCATATTTATTTTACCCTCTTTGCTATGACGCCCTAAATAAGATCTGGTGAAAACAATTACCTTCAGAACTCACATAATAGATTGCACACAGGTGGACTTTATTAACTAAGTGTCACATGATCTGTCACATGATCTCAGTATATTACACCTGTTCTGAAAGGCCCCAAGAGTCTGCAACACACTAAAGCAAGCGGCACCATGAAGACCAAGGAGCTCTCCAAACAGGTCAGGGACAAAGTTGTGGAGAAGTACAGATCAGGGTTAGTTATAAAAAAAGATCAGAAACTTTGAACATCCCACGGAGCACCATTAAATCCATTATTAAAAAATGGAAAGAATATGGCACCACAACAAACCTTCCAAGAGAGTGAAGCTTCCAGTCTGTTATTCCACCAAAACTCGGACAGGCAAGGAGAGCATAATCAGAGAGGCAACAAGGAGACCAAAGATAACCCTGAAGGAGCTGCAAAGCTCCACAGCGAGATTGAGGATGCTGTACATAGGGCGACTTTAATCTGTACATTCCACAGAGATGGGCTTTACAGAAGTGGCCAGAAAAAAGCCATTGCTTAAAAAATAAGCAAACACGTTTGGTGTTCGCCAAAAGGCATTTGGAGACTCCCCAAACATATTGAAGAAGGTACTCTGGTCAGATGAGATTAAAATGTACCTTTTTGGACATCAAGGAAAACGCTATGGCTGGCGCAAACCCAGCACCTCTCATCACCCCGAGAACAACATCCCCATAGTGAAGCATGGTGGTGGCAGCATCATGCTGTGTGGTGTTTTTCATCGGCAGGGACTGGGAAACTGGTCAGAATTGAAGGAATGATGGATGGCGCTAAATACAGGGAAATTCTTGAGGGAATCATGTTTGTCTTCAGAGATTTGAGACTGGACGGAGGTTCACCTTTCCAGCAGGACAATGACCCAAGCATACTGCTAAAGCACACTCGAGTGGTTAAGGGGAAACATTTAAATGTCTGGAATGGCCTAGTCAAAACCCAGACCTCAATCCAATAGAGAATCTGTGGTATGACTTAAAGATTGCTGTTACACCAACGGACCCACCAACTTGAAGGAGCTGAGCAATTTTGCTTTAAAGAATGGCAAAATCCAAGTGCTAGATGTGCCAAGCTAATAGAGACAACCCAAGCTGTAATTGCTGCTAAAGGTGGCTCTACAAAGTATGACTTTGGGGGGTGAAGGTTATGCACGCTCAAGTTTTCTTTCTTTTTTGTTATTTCTTGTTTGTTTCACAAAAAATATTTCGCATCTTCAAAGTGATAGGCATGTTGTGTAAATCAAATGATACAAACCCCCCAAAATCTATTTCAATTCCAGGTTGTAAGGCGCCACCTTCCACCACCGCGCCACCGTCCTGTTCAAGCTTTCAAGAAAACTGGAACAAAAACATTTTAAATAAAGTTTGATCATGACGTCAGCATTCTTTTAGGTTGGAGTTCTAGAAAAAGGCCTCAGTTCCGACTCTCAAACCATCTCAATTGGGTTGAGGTCGGGTGATTTGTGGAGGCCAGGTCATCTGATGCAGCACTCCATCGCTCTCCTTCTGTTTTGTCTCACAGACTAGAAATGTTCCGGGATTCTTCCGATGGAATTGGGAGTACACCACATCAGTCACTGGCTTTATCAATAAGTGCACCGAGGACATCGTCCCCACAGTGACTTTACGTGCATACCCAACCAGAAGCCATTGATTATAGGCAACATTCGCACTGAGCTAAAAGTTAGAGCTGCCGCTTTTAAGGTGCGGGACTCTAACCCGGAAGCTTACAGAGATCCTGCTATGCCCTGCAACGAACCATCAAAAAGGCAAAGTGTCAATACAGGGCTAAGATTGAATCATACTACACCGCTCCGACGCTCATCTTATGTGGCAGGGCAAACTTTTACAGACTACAAAGGGAAGCCGTGAGTTGCCCAGTGACACGAGCCTACCAGACGAGGCTAAATCACTTCTATGCTCGCTTCGAGGCAAGCAACACTGAGGCATGCATGATAGCATCAGCTGTCCGGACGACTGTGTGATCGCGCTCTCCGTAGCCGACGTGAGATAAGAACTTTTTAAACAGGTCAAAACATACAAGGCTTGGGCCAGACGGATTACCAGGACGTGTGCTCCGGGCATGTGCTGCCAACTGGCAGGTGTCTTCACTGACATTTTCAACATGTCCAGATTGAGTCTGTAATACCATCATGTTTCAATCAGACCACCATAGTCCATGTGCCCAAGAACACAAAGGTCACCTGTCTAAAAGACTACATGACTACAGACCCGTAGCACTCACATCTGTAACCATGTAGTCGTTTGAAAGGTTGGTAATGGCTCACATCAACACCATTATCCCAGAAACACTAGACCCACTCCAATTTGCATACGCCAAACAGACCACAGATGATGCAATTTCTATTGCACTCCACGCTGCCCTTTCACACCTGGACAAAAGGAACACTATGTGAGAATGCTATTCATTGACTACAGCTCAGCTTCAACACCATAGTACCCTCAAAGCTCATCACTAAGCTAAGGATCCTGGACTAAACACCTCCTCTCAACTGGATCCTAGACTTCCTGACGGGCGCCCCCAGGTGGTGAGGTAGTAGCAAACACATCTGCACGCTGGTCCTCAACACTGGGCTCCACAGGGGTGCGTGCTCAGTTCCCTCTGGTTTCCCTGTTCACCCACGACTGCATGGCCAGGCACGACTCCAACACCATCATTAAGGTTACAGACGACACAACATGGTAGGCCTGATCACCGACGAGAAGCCTGTAGGGAGGAGGTCAAGACCTGGCCGGTGGTGCCAGAATTACAACCAGCCCTCAACGTAGCCAAGACTAAGGAGATAATTGTGACTACAGGAAACGGAGGACCGAGCACGCCCCCATTCTCATCGACGGGCTGTAGTGGAGCGGTTGAGCGCTTCAAGTTCATCGGTGTCCACATCAACAACAAACTAGAATGGTCCAAACACACCAAGACAGTCGTGAAGAGGGCACGACAAAGCCTATTCCCCCTCAGGAAACTAAAAAGATTTGGCATGGGTCCTGAGTTCCTCATAAGGTTCTACAGCTGCAACATCAGAGAGCATCCTGACTGGTTGCATCACTGCCTGGTATGGCAATTGCTCGGCCTCTGACTGCAATGCACTACAGAGGGTAGTGCGTACGCCCAGTAATCACTGGGGCTAAGCTGCCTGCCATCCAGGACCTCTACACCAGGCTGTCAGAGGAAGGCCCTTAAAAATTGTCAACGACCCCCGCCACCCCAGTCATAGACTGTTCTCTCTACTACCGCATGGCAAGGTACCGGAGTGCCAAGTCTAGGACAAAAAGTCTTCTCAACAGTTTTTACCCCCAAGCCATAAGACTCCTGAATAGGTCATCAAACGGCTACCCAGACTATTTGCACTGTGTGCCCCCCCCCCCAACCCCTCTTTTTATGGTGCTGCTACTTTCTATTTATCTATATGCATAGTCACTTTAACTATACATCATGTACATACTACCTCAATGGGCTGACAACCAGTGCTCCCGTACATTGGCAACCGGGCTATCTGCATTGTGTCCCGCCCACCACCCGCAACCCCTCTTTTATTACTGCTACTCTCTGTTCATCATATATGCATAGTCACTTTAACCAATCTACCTGTACATACTCCCTTAATCAGCCTGACTAACCGGTGTCTGTATGTAGCCTTGCTACTTTTATAGCCTCGCTACTGTATATAGCCTGTCTTTTCACTGTTGTTTATTTCTTTACTTACCTATTGTTCACCTAACACCTTTTTTGCACTATTGGGTAGAGCCTGTAAGTAAGCATTCACTGTAAGGTCTACACCTGTTGTATTCGCGCGACGTGACAAATACACTTTGATTTGATTCTTGTTCAAATAGCCCGTACACAGCCTGTAGGTATGTTGGTTATTGTCCTGTTGACAAACAAATGATAGTCCTCTAAGTGCAAACCAGATGGGATGGTGTATTGCTGCGGAATGCTGTGTAGCCATGCTGGTTAGGTGTGACTTGAATTCTAAATAAATCACTGACGGTGTCAACGCAAAGTACCATCACTCCACCTCCTCCATGCTTCATGTGGGAACCACACATGCGGAGATCATCATTCACCTACTCTCCTCAGCAGTCCAATCCCTGTACCTTTTGCAGAATATCAGTCTGTCCCTGATGTTTTTCCTAGAGAGAAGTGGCTTCTCTGCTGCCCTTCTTGACCCCAGGTCATCCTCCAAGTCTTCGCTTCACTGTGCGTGCAGATGCACTCACACCTGCCTGCTGCCATTCCTGAGCAAGCTCTGTACTGATGGTGCACCGATCCCGCAGCTGAATCAACTTTAGGAGACGGTCCTGGCGCTTGCTGGACTTTTTTGGGCGCCCTGAAGCCTTCTTCACAACAATTGAACCGCTCTCCTTGAAGTTCTTGATGATCCGATAAATGGTTGATTTAGGTGCAATCTTACTGGCAGCAGTATCCTTGCCCGTGAAGCCCATTTTTTGCAAAGCAATGATGACGGCATGTGTTTCCTTGCAGGTAACCATGGTTGACAGAGGAAGAACAATTATTCCAAGCACCACCCTCCTTTTGAAGCTTCCAGTCTGTTATTCGAACTCAGTCAGCATGACAGAGTGATCTCCAGCCTTGTCCTCGTCAACACTCACACCTGTGTTAACGAGAGAATCACTGACATGATGTCAGCTGGTCCTTTTGTGGCAGGGCTGAAATGCAGTGGAAATGTTTTTTTGGGATTCAGTTAATTTGCATGGCAAAGAGTGACTTTGCAATTAATTGCAATTCATCTGATCACTCGTCATAACATTCTGGAGTATATGCAAATTTCCATCATACAAACTGAGGCAGCAGACTTTGTGAAAATTAATATTTTTTGTCATTCTCAAAACTTTTAGCCACGACTGTACTCCCTATTCACCCGTGATTGCATGGCCAAGCAYGACTCCAACACCATCATTAAGTTTTCGAACAACACAACAGTTGTTCACCCACAACGATGAGACTGTCACGACTAGGGTGGGCATTCTAGTTTCTTTATTAWTWTTTTTTTTTTWWAATTTGTGTTTGGCCGGGTGTGGTTCTCAATCAGAGGCAGCTGTCTATCGTTGTCTCTGATTGAGAACCATACTTAGGTAGCCCTTTTTCCACCTGTCTTTGTGGGAAGTTGACTTTTGTTTAGGGCACATAGCCTGTAGCTTCACGGTTTGTTTTTGTAGTGTTTGTTGTTTTGTTCGGCGTCATTTTTATCAAATAAAGAGAAAATGTACGCTTACCACGCTGCACCTTGGTCCTCTCCTTTCAACAGCCGTGACAGAGACAGCCTATAGGGAGGAGGTCAGAGACCTGGCCGTGTGGTACCAACCACTCCCTCGATGTGATCAAGACAAAGGAGATGATCATGGACTACAGGAAAGGGAGGGCCGAGCATGTCCCCATTCTCATCGAGAACGAACTGTAATGGTCCAAACACATCAAGATAGTCGTGAAGAGGGCACAACAACACCCATTTCCCCCTCAGGAGACTGAAAARATKTCTCATGACTCATGATCCTCAAAAAGTTCTACACCTGCACCATCGAGAGCATCCTGACTGGTTGCATCACCGTCTGGTATGGCAACTGCTCGTCATCCGACTGCAATGCACTACAGAGGGTAGTGCGTACAGCCCAGTACATCACTGAACCTCTATACAAGGCGGTGTCAGAGGAAGGTCCTTAACGTTGCCAAAGACTCCAGCCACCCTAGTCATAGACTGTTCTCTCTGCTACCAAAGGGCAAGCGGTACCGGAGTGCCAAGTCTAGGTCCAAATGGCTTCTTAACAGCTTATACCACCAAGCCATGAGATCCTGAACGGCTAACCAAATCGCTACCCGGACTATTTGCATTGACACCCCCCCTTGCCATTTTTACGCTTCTGCTACTGGCTGTTTATTATCTATGCATAGTCACTTTACCTTTACCCCAATTACCTCAACTAACCTGTGCCTCCGGACATTGACTCTGTACCGGTACGCCCGTATATAGCCTCGTTACTATTATTTTATTGTTGCTGTTTAATTATTTCGTATTTTTCAATTTCCTTATTTTTTTCATTTGTATTTATTTATTGTTTACTTCAGTTTATTTAGTAAACACTTTTTTTTCTTAACTGCATTGTTGTTTAAGGGCTCGTAAGTAAGCATTTCACTAAGGTTTTATTCGGCGCATGTGACAAATAGAATTTGATTCGAATTTTTTATTTCATTTTTGCATTATCCAATGGGATCTATTTTTTATTTTTTTTGCGTTTGTTTTCCTAATTTATGATCTCTATTTCTCTCCCTCTTCTCTTCCTATTCTCTACCTCTCTCCCAGCGTGTGAGTCGTGTCCTGCGGGTACTGAGCCTGCTGTAGGTTATCAGTATAAGTGGTGGAACGTCCTTCCAGCCAGCATGAAGACATCCTGCTTCAATGTGGGAAACTCCAAGTGTGACGGCATGAATGGTGGGTGCAGCTGCTCTCTCTGAGGCCTAGAGGGCGCTGTTGCTCTTTACTGTTGTTGACATGTTCCCCTTAGGCCAGGATAAGAATTAAGAGAGGGCAGTTCTCCAGGAGGAGGGTTGTGTACCCCTGTCTTAGGCACTTTAGCATAATGCATAGAGGGGCCACAGGCCACATTGGAGTGAAATAGTCATGGAAGACCCTGCTATGTCTGCGTGTTGTGTGTGTTCTGACGTGTCTCTCCGTCAGGTTGGGAGGTGGCGGGGGATCATATCCGTAGTGGAGCAGGGGGCTCTGATAACGACTACCTCATCCTCAACCTCCATGTACCTGGCTTTAAGTGAGTCCCATCATCTCAATCTGTCTCCGTCTTATTGTCACGATACCAACATTTTACTAACGATACCAGGCCAAGTATCACGATACCAAGTAGTATTGCGAAACCTCTGGAAAAATAATTCGGAGTGGCATAGCGTCCTGTTCGCCCCTTCCCCCAGACACTTCCTCCCGTTTTCTAAACGTTCTGTGCATGTGCAATGCAAAACCTGTCACGTTGAATTTAACTTCACACCATTCAGTGTATAATATAATACTGCATAGAATGGCTGATTTGCAAAGGTCTACCTGTGATTTGGCTGGAAGAATGGAATGAAGGAATATAAATGCATAATGATCTGCAGGTCATTGTGGAAGTAAGGGGAAAACACTGCATGAAACCACCTTTACTCTTCAGTTAACACAAACCAATAATTAACACAAACCAATAATTAACACAAACCAATAATTAACACAAACCAATAATTAACACAAACCAATAATTAACACAAACCAATAATTAGCAACCTGACCTAGTTTAAAATGGACCGTGACAAAGTTTGTGAAATTATATCAAATGTGCTAGAAGCAAATAAGGTAGCTCTGGTTATATGGATCATATTTGTTTAATGGTGTGGCCTTAAGACCAGCTGTTGTCTTCTCTGTAAAGCTGCAAGCATGCCTGTCCATTGTTCCTCTATGACACTCGGAGGCTGCAGGACAGCGAACTTCCAAAGTCTACTGAGACTGACCTGTGCTCTTGGTTATAGCAGGTGATGAAATGATACAATGTATCAACTTTGCTTGCTCTGTGCACTGCTGCAATGTATCAAATGTAACAACAGTTGACTCATCAGGGACTGCAAATTTTGGTAGTGTCATATGAAACGGTACTACGGTATTCTAAAATGTTGCTATCGTAAGTTTTGTTTTGGTATCGTGATAATACCGTGGCACCGGTATACCGTGCAACACTGCTCTCTCCCTTCCCCTCTCCTTCTATCTCTCTCTTAATGAGTGTGTGTGTGTGTGTTTTCAGGCCTCCTACATCAGCAACAGGTGGTGCAGGGACAGAGTTTGGCCGTATCAGCTTTGAGTTTGAGATGGTGTGTTCAGCTGACTGTGAGCTGTACTTTATGATGGTGAGAACAACACCGAATAAAGAAAAACCCACACTCAATGCAAAAAGTATACAAGCATCTAGAAAAGTGTTTGGATATTTCTATTCCTTTTAAAATGTGCACTACTTTTGAACTGTGTAAAGTTAATTACATCACTGTGTGTAGGATGTAAACAGGAAGAGTACGAGGGTGGTGGCGTCATGGGAGGGCAGTAAGGTCAGACAGTCCTACACACACATTATGACCAAGAACGCCTCTGTGTCATATACCTGGGCCTTCCAGAGGACCAACCAGGCCTCTGACGTAAGTACACGCTCACACACACACACACACACACACACACACACACACACACACACACACACTGTATACAAACTTGGATACGCACTAATGTATACAGACACAATCATATACTAGTAGTGCATTCTCTCTCTCTCCAGGTGCGTCAGAATGTGAACAACGTGGTGCGTATCTACTCCATCTCGGTGAGTAACGCTGTAGACGGTGTGTCGTCGGAGTGTCAGACCTGTGCCCTCCTCTCCCAGCCCTCCGGCTCGCTGTGTGTGCCCTGCCCTCCAGGACATTACATACACACCAGCCAGTGCACCGAGTGCCCCCCCAACACACACCTCACCTCACACAGCACCCTGGGCCCAGAGGCCTGCAAACCCTGTGGACCATCCAGCAAGAGCAACAAGGTGTGTGTTTTGTTGATATCAGTGATACCAAGCGTGTGTTTGTGTGTCGAGGTAGGTGAATAAAAGTGTGTGTCCATTGTTGATTCCCCCAGTGCACAACTGAATGTTTGTTTTTTCAGGAGCACAGCAGGTGCTACAGTGACTGTGTGTTCTCCTACTCTGAGAACAACGTGTCTCTGAGTTATGACTACAGTTCCCTGGGCTCTGTTGGAACACTGATGAACGGACCCAGTTTTACCACCAAAGGAACCAAATACTACCACCTTTTCAACATCAGCCTCTGTGGAGAAGAGGTACACACACACACACACACACTGATTTAACACTATTTGCAACCTACAATTACTTTGTGATCCTGAATTTAGCTTTAAATTCTCAGGGTAGAAGGGCTGTGTGTACAGACAACGTGACTGACCTTTCCAGCGCCGATTCTCAGAAAGAGGCAGGGGAACCAGCCAATGCGGTGGAGACTTTAATCTGTCAATCAACCATTATCCCCTCCAGTGGGCGGGGCTTCCACACAGCACTATCCTCTCAGTCCATCAGCCTAGCAGACACCTTCCTGGGTGAGTACACATCACACACACACACACACACATGTCAAATCAAATCAAATCAAATTTTATTAGTCACATACACATGGTTAGCAGATGTTAATGCGAGTGTAGCGAAATGCTTGTGCTTCTAGTTCCGACAATGCAGTAATAACCAACAGTAATCTAACCTAACAATTCCACAACTACTACCTTACACACACACACAAGTGTAAAGGGATAAAGAATATGTACATAAAGATATATGAATGAGTGGTGGTACAGAACGGCATGGCAGATGCCCAGTCAGATTGGTATAGAGTACGGATATACATATGAGATGAGTACTGTAGTATGTAAACATAAAGTGGCATAGTTTAAAGTGGCTAGTGGTACATGTATTACATAAAGATGGCAAGAGCAGTAGATGATATAGAGTACAGTATATACATATGAGATGGTAATGTAGGGTATGTAAACATTGTATTAAGTGGCATTGTTTAAAGTGGCTAGTGGTACATTTTACATAATTTCCATCAATTCCCATTTTTAAAGTGGCTGGAGTTGAGTCAGTATGTTGGCAGCGGCCGCTAAATGTTAGTGGTGGCTGTTTAACAGTCTGATGGCCTTGAGATAGAAGCTGTTTTTCAGTCTCTCGGTCCCTGCTTTGATGCACCTGTACTGACCTCGCCTTCTGGATGATAGCGGGGTGAACAGGCAGTGGCTTGGGTGGTTGTTGTCCTTGATGATCTTTATGGCCTTCCTGTGACATCGGGGTGGTGTAGGTGTCCTGAGGGCAGGTATTTGCCCCTGGTGATGCGTTCTGCAGACCTCACTACCCTCTGGAGAGCCTTACGGTTGTGGCGAGGCAGTTGCCGTACCAGGCGTGTGATACAGCCCGACAGGATGCTCTCGATTGTGCATCTGTAGAAGTTTGTGAGTGCTTTTGGTGACAACCGAATTTCTTCAGCCTCCTGAGGTTGAAGAGGCGCTGCTCGCCTTCTTCACAACGCTGTCTGTGTGGGTGACCAATTCAGTTTGTCCGTGATGTGTACACCGAGAACTTAAAACTTTCCACCTTCTCCACTACTGACCCGTCGATGTGGATAGGGGGTGATCCCTCTGCTGTTTCCTGAAGTCCACAATCATCTCCTTTGTTTTGTTGACGTTGAGTGTGAGGTTATTTTCCTGACACCACACTCCGAGGCCCTCACCTCCTCCCTGTAGGCCGTCTCGTCGTTGTTGGTAATCAAGCCTACCACTGTAGTGTCATCCGCAAACTTGATGATTGAGTTGGAGGCGTGCATGGCCACGCAGTCTGGGGTGAACAGGGGAGTACAGGAGAGGGCTCAGAACGCACCCTTGTTGGGCCCCAGTGTTGAGGATCAGCGGGGTGGAGAGTTGTGTACCTACCCTCACCACCTGGGGCGGCCCGTCAGGAAGTCCAGACCCAGTGCACAGGGCGGGGTCGAGACCCAGGGCTCTAGCTTGATGAGCAGTTAGGAGTACTATGGTGTTAAATGCTGAGCTGAATCGATGAACAGCATTCTCACATGGGTATTCCTCTTGTCCAGATGGGTTAGGCAGTGTGCAGTGTGGTTTCGATTGCGTCGTCTGTGGACCTATTGGGTCGGTAAGCAAATTGGAGTGGGTCTAGGGTGTCCGGTAGGGTGGAGGTGATATGTCCTTGACTAGTCTCTCAAAGCACTTCATGATGACGGAAGTGAGTGCTACGGGGCGGTAGTCGTTTAGCTCAGTTACCTTAGCTTCTTGGGAACAGGAACAATGGTGGCCCTCTTGAAGCATGTGGGAACAGCAGACTGGGATAAGGATTGATTGAATATGTCGTAAACACACCAGCCAGCTGGTCTGCGCATGCTCTGAGGACGCGGCTGGGAATCCGTCTGGGCCTGCAGGCCTTGCGGGTTAACACGTTTAAAGTGTTTACTCACCTCGGCTGCAGTGAAGGAGAGCCCGCCAGGTTTTGGTAGGGGCCGTGTCAGTGGCACTGATTGTCCTCAAAACGGGCAAAAAAGTTGTTTAGCCTGTCGGAGCAAGACATCCTGGTCCGCGACGGGGCTGGTTTTCTTTTTGTAATCCGTGATTGACTGTAGACCCTGCACATACCTCTTGTGTCTGAGCTGTTGAATTGTGACTCGATTTTGTCTCTGTACTGAGACTTAGCCTGTTTGATTGCCTTGCGGAGAGAATAGCTACACTGTTTGTATTCGGTCATGCTTCCGGTCACCTTGCCCTGGTTAAAAGCAGTGGTTCGCCGCTTTCAGTTTCACGCGAATGCTGCCGTCAATCCACGGTTTCTGGTTTGGGAATGTTTTTATCGTTGCTGTGGGTACGACATCGTCAATGCACTTCCTAATGAACTCGCTCACCGAATCAGCATATTCGTCAATATTGTTGTTGGACGCGATGCGGAACATATTCCAATCCGCGTGATCGAAGCAGTCTTGAAGCGTGGATTCAGATTGGTCGGACCAGCGTTGAAAAGACCTGAGCGCGGGAGCTTGTTTTGAGTTTCTGTTTGTAGGCTCGGAATCAACAAAATGGAGTCGTGGTCAGCTTTTCCGAAAGGGGGGCGGGGAGGGCCTTATAAGCGTCGCGGAAATTAGTATAAACAATGGTCTAGTGTTTTTCCAGCCCTGGTAGCACAATCGATATGCTGATAGAATTTAGGGAGTTTTGTTTTTAGATTAGCCTTGTTAAAAACCCCAGCTACGATGAATGCAGCCTCAGGGTGTGTGGTTTCCAGTTACAAAGAGTCAGATAAAGTTCGTTCAGGGCCATCGATGTGTCTGCTTGGGGGGGAATATATACGGCTGTGATTATGATTGAAGAGAATTCCCTTGGTAGATAATGCGGTCGACATTTGATTGTGAGGAGTTCTAGATCAGGTGAACAGAATGACTTGAGTTCCTGTGTGTTGTTATGATGATCACACCACTTCTCGTTAATCATAAGGCATACCCCCCCGCCCCTCTTCTTACCGGAAAGATGTTTGTTTCTGTCGGCGCGATGCATGAAGAAACCAGCTGGCTGCACCGACTCCGTTAGCGTCCCTTGAGTTAGCCATGTTTCCGTGAAGCAGAGCACGTTGCAATCCCTGATGTCTCTCTGGAATGCTACCCGTGCTCGGATCATTTCAACCTTATTGTCAAGAGACTGGACATTGGCGAGTAGTATGCTAGGAGTGGAGCGCGATGTGCCCGTCTCCGAAGCCTGACCACGAGACCGCCTCGTTTTCCCCTTTTTCGGCGTCGCACAGGGTCGCCGGCTGGGATCAGATCCATTGTATTGGCTGGAAGGCAAAACACTGGATCCGTTTCGGGAAAGTCATATTCCTGGTAGGAACGATGATGAGTTGACGTTAATCGTATATTCAGTAGTTCCTCCCGACTGTATGTAATGAAACCTAAGATTACCTGGGGTACCGATGTAAGAAATAACACGTAAAAAAACAAAATACTGCATATTTTCCAAGGAACGCGAAGCGAGGCGGCCATCTCTTTTCGGCGCCGGAAGTTATCCTTCCTTGTAACCTGATGCCGATATTTGTCGCTGGTGTGTAGTAGGCGTTAATTTCTTGATGAATGTGTCTAGGAGCGACAGTGGCCTTGACTCTGGATGGAGTCAAGGCAAGACCAGACCTGTTCCCACAGACCACCAACAAAGTCCCTGACGTCAACTTCTTCTACCGGTAATTTATCTTTTCTACATCCTAAAACACAAATTCTAAAACATAACTACTTCTGTGAATAGTGTTTTTGGGGCCCAAGTAAATGTTTGGGGTAGTTTTTAGTTGCTCTTAATCAGGAGTACCCTGCTGTTTTTTAACCAAATGTTGTGCTTCTATTGGATAGTTCTCTGGAGGTGACCTCGTCATGTGATAAAGGTCGTAACGTGGTGGTGACGCTTCGCTGTAACCCGGATAGAAGCACACAAGGAGAACTCACAGTACCCAGGTACTGTCTTGTCTCCTTTCCTCTCTTCTTGCCCCTCTCTTTYTATCTCTCTCTCTTTCTCTTTCTGTCTTTCTCTGAAACTGCAGCCTCAAAGGAGATTACTAGTAAAAGGAGAGACTTAAAAGAAGTCCAAGCTCGAAATGAACTGCAAGCTCAATTCCCAGAATCTCTGCATCCTCTTGTGACTGTTAAATTAGTAAGACGTTTGCTTTTACTCCCAGGCAGCTAGTTATCTAACTCTGTGTGATGGATATTCATGCTCCGTGCTGGGGGAACACGAGAAGCTGAGAACAAACACATGGATTTATCACTCAGATTTGATCGGATTTGATCAGATGACRTCTCATTGAAACTGTCCTTATAACGTAAAAGTTAGATTAGTACATTGTAGTAACAGTATGTTTCTCTGTTGTAGTCAGTGTCCGGCGGGGACGTGTGATGGCTGTACCTTCCACTTCCTGTGGGAGAGCTCGGGGGCGTGTCCTCAGTGCACATCCACAAACTACCACCAGATAGAGGGAGCCTGCAAGGGAGGACTACAGGTGTGTGTGTGTAACTAATCGATTCCCTGCAAGGAGCTGCTATCTGCTCTCACTCTGAATCCTTTAGATAAAATGTATTTCATAGCATTACACACTGACACATGTTCACTGTCTCCCTCTCCCCAGGACACTCTGTATGTGTGGACTGAGCCAAAGCGGTGTGTAGGAGGGGTGTCCCTCCCGGAGAAGAAGACCTGGCCGTGTGAGAGCATGGACTTCTTGGTAAAGATGGGGGCGACGATAGGCGCCTTCACCGCCGCACTGCTCTTCTCCATCACCTGCTATTTCTGGAAGAAGAACAAGAGGTAGGAACTCATCCATTCATTCATACATATGTCTGGAAGAAGAACTAGAGTAGTATTGAAGATTGGTGATTTTACTAAGTCCCGCCTACCCCTGACTCTGGTAGGCTGGAGTTTAAGTACTCGAAGCTGGTAATGTCGTCCAATAAGGAGTGTGAACTGCCGGGGGCAGACAGCTGTGCCGTGATGGAGGGAGAGGAGAACGAKGGAGAGATGGAGGATGAGGTGATCTACTCCAAAAAAACATCCCTGATACGCAAACTCAAAGCCATCGCATCTAGGGTAAGAGTCAGAACCACTATGCAGTTATGCTGAAATCAAACTACATTACCTACAGTACGTGCGTGTGTGTGTACACTTGCGAGTGCAGAATCTGTTTCTCCCCTGGTAATTCTAGTTCGTGGACTAACGTGTCTCTGTATATTTCATCCACAGGGAAACGGGAGAAGCTATGAAAATGTCCAGTTGAACTCCTCACAGTCAAACGGGTTGGTGTGGGGGTGAAGAAAGAGGAGAGAGACCAACCCCCCCTCCCACCCAGAGAGACTTCTTCAACATATCTCCATGTTGAGGGTTTGAACCCTTAACACACACACTCAGAACATATAGACACATGCAGAGTACACACACCCAGAATGCATGCTCACCGACACAAACACATGTGAGAGGACATTACACCCATCTGGCCTTATCCCTGGAATGGTGTGTGTGTATGGGTGGATTGCTGGAATATGGGCGGTGTGATTTAAAAGTGCGTGTATGGTTGGGTATACGGGTGGTGTGTCGGGTCTGCTTAGGTAAAGAAGAGGACCTATATGTGGGATGTTTTTAGTGCTGTTTTCCGTCACTCTGTTGTCAGGTTGCTTTGGCGGCCATGTTGTTTTCCCTCAGGTGTTTTGTCCTCTGAGACCAACCTCACATCAACCCTTAGGCTCCTTCTCAATAAGAGGAAAGAAATGGTGTTCCATAGTGCCCTCTGAAAGGCTGGGTGGGATTTTTGGATGTTGGCACCTGTCCAATCCTTTGAGATCTACAGAAGTCCACACATAGCCCTAAATACCCGGCACACACACACACACCCTATTACAGTCTCATCTTAGTCTGACCTGCACCACCCTTTACCCATTTGTTCTGTCTGTAGGCTTTGGGTTACCATGGTGATGGTGGAATGTCCTTCACTCTCTTAGTCCAATCAGGAGTGGCGATGTTACATTATCCATATGATGATACGATATGATGCTGACTGCCTTTCTGTTATTTAAAGTGAAATAAACTATATTGTATTTGTGTACACTTTCAATCTGTCCCTTGCTTCCAATGAAAAACCTACACACAAGAAGTGAGCAGACGACAGACGTGTCATTTGTTATTGTTTATTATCATGTCCTCGTTATTGCACGTATGATGAGCTCTATTGCTTTCTGATCGGCCAGTCCAAAGAGGTCAGGGTTCACGTTGACCCCAGATCTAACCACTGATCCAGGGTCAGATACGTTGTCATCCTATAATGGTTAAGGTTAGGATTGAGGATAGTGTAATCTGATCCTAGATCTGTGGTTATAGGAGCAACTGCTACCTTGACTCCAGAATGTTCTGGGTTGTTCTCTTGGGAATCTGGAGATCACTGACTCATTCCACGTGAGAATACGCTGTGAAAGTGAACACAACTACTTTGATAACATTATTAATGACACCTTTGGACAGAGTTAGTACCATTAGCATTGACACTTATAATGGTAAAAGACTGACTGTTAACTTCACTGTTTTGTTGTATTGTTCTACATTGCTAGTGAATGACCAGTCACTCCTAGCCTATTCCCATMTGTACACATTACAATCCCTGTCATCTGTTGGTCAAGCTAACTAGTACAGTATACATTTTAAAAGGGACTAGATGCATACCTCATCTTTATTTCTACAGTRTGCCACTGCTTTGAGTTGAACACAGCTCACACAATCAGACTGCAACACCAACTCTTCTCCATCCATCTCCACCCTCTTCAAGGCTGCTGCTGTGACAGCCCCATGTTCTTGGTGTGTATTTGAGTCAGGCTCTGTATGTGTGTGCTTGACATGATGGAGCGCGGTCGCAGAACCCTTCTTGGCATTGTGTTGCAGTGGGCTCAGGACCCGAGCCTGTCTTAAGCAATCTTGGCTCTGACAAATACACCAGCAAAGTTTCACAAGATGAGAGAGTGAAGGGGGACTGCCATGGGTGACAGAGAAAGATAGGGAGACAAAGAGAAAGGGTGGGAGAGAGATGGAGAGGGGGAAAGTAGGTTGGTTGAGTTTTCTGCCAAGTCCCATTTAAAGACAACTTGAGTTTGAATCAACATCCCACTCCTTAATTCTTCTTCATACTCGAATCCCCCATCCCACTACATCAGAACAAAAGGAATTGTGGATGTGGCAGTGGTTGTCCATAGCAACGTGCCATTCAGGGAGAGGAGTGGATGGGAGG
The DNA here is from genome assembly GCF_002910315.2 of Salvelinus sp. IW2-2015. Lineage (NCBI taxonomy): Eukaryota > Metazoa > Chordata > Actinopteri > Salmoniformes > Salmonidae > Salvelinus > Salvelinus sp. IW2-2015. The sequence goes on from NC_036866.1 coordinate 26,798,010, forward strand.
TTATAGTGTCTGGTTGGAGCAGGGCTGGGGAGTGAATGCATAAGCCTCAGGACAACAGCCTTCCAATCTCTGGGCTGTGTTAGTGTGTGTCTGGGCTGAACATGATGCTGTGCCTTCTAGGCCGTGGGACGCTTTTACATAATCCTGCTCCTCTGCCTGCTGCAAAACACACACAGACAAACGCTCAATCACAGAAACTGTCTCTTATTTTTGTTTTTCACCATTCCTAAGCCTTTGGGGAAATGATTGACTGGTGACCTGCATTAGGGGTTTAACAGCGGTTTTCACACCCCAGTCAAACCTGTTAGCAGAGATGGGTGTGGCCTCATTCTCCTGGACACTTCCTGTGTTTCGCACAACAGAAAAGTGGGATGAAGGAAAGGAGACAAGGAGATGATTCTATTTAAGAAGTTTGAGAGCATCCAGAATATCTGCTTTCCCTCCCACCTTCCATCAACAATGAGAACTTGGGAGGATAKAATAACACTGGGGGCAGGATGACTTTAACCATGAACACTGATCTAAGTCAGTTTGAAGTTTTTAGCCCTAACGATTAAGGTTGGGATGGTGGACTGTAAGCTGATCCTAGATCTTTGCCTATAAGCACAGCATGGATAAACTAGCAGACACACATTAAAGGAAAACTCTATGCAAAAACTATGTTTTCAAATTTGTTTCATTAGTCCATAGTTGATGTAGTCCCAAAATGTTTCGCATGTCAGATATCATGTTTTCAAGATATACAGTACCAGTCTGTTTGGATACACCTACTCATTCAAGGGCTTTTCTTAATTTGGACTATTTTCTACATTGTAGAATAATAGTGAAGACATCAAAACTATGAAATAACACATTTGTAATCATGTAGTAACCAAAATAGTGTTAAACAAATCAAAATATATTTSAGGTTTGAGATTCTTCAAAGTAGTCACCCTTTGCCTTGATGACAGCTTTGCACACTCTTGGCATTCTCTCAACAAGTTTCATGAGGTAGTCACCTGTAATTCAATTAACAGGTGTGCCTTGTTAAAAGATCATTTGTGGAATTTCTTTCCTTAATGTGTTTTAGCAAATCAGTGTTGTGTTGTGGTGTACAGAAGAAAGCCCAATTTGGTAAAAAAAACAAGTCCATATTATGGCAAGAACAGCTCAAATAAGCAATGAGAAAAGACAATCCAGAAATTGCAGCCCAAATAAATGCGTCACAGAGTAACAAACACATCTCAACATCAACTGTTCAGAGGAGACTGCATGAATCAGGCATTCATGGTCGAATTGCTGCAAAGAAACACCAATAAGAAGATGAACACCAATAATAAGAAGAGACTTGCTTGGGCCAAGAAACATGAGCAATGGACATTGGACCGGTGGAAATCTGTCCTTTGGTCTGGATTCCAAATTTGAGATTTTTGGTTCCAACCGCCCTGTCTTTGTGAGACGCAGAGTAGGTGAACGGATGATCTCCGCATGTGTGGTTCCCACTGTGAAGCATGGAGGAGGTGGTGTGATGGTGTGGAGGTGCTTTGCTGGTGACACTGTCAGTGATTTATTTAGAATTCAAGGCACACTGAACCAACATGGCTACCATAGCATTCTGCAGCGATACGCCATCCCATCTGGTTTGCACTTAGTGGGACTATCATTTGTTTTTCAACAGGACAATGACACAACACACCTCCAGGCTGTGCAAGGGCTATTTGACCAAGAAGGAGAGTGATGGAGTGCTGCATCAGATGACCTGGCCCCCACAATCACCCGACCTCAACCCAATTTGAGATGGTTTGGGATGAGTTGGACAGCGGAGTGAAGGAAAAGCAGCCAACAAGTGCATATGTGGGAACTCCTCCAAGACTGTTGGAAAAGTATTCCAGGTGAAGCTGGTTGAGATAATGCCAAGAGTCTGCAAAGCTGTCATCAAAGCAAAGTGTATTTTGATTTGTTTAACACTTTTTTGGTTACTACATGATTCCATGTGTTATTTCATAGTTTTGATGTCTTCACTATTGCTCTACAATGTAGAAAATAGTACAACTAAAGAAAAACCCTGGAATGAGTACTGTAGGTGTCTCCAAACTTTTGACTGGTACTGTATGTACATTTGGGTGTTATATGGACTAATGAAACAAATACCAAAAGATCGTTTTGGGGTGGAATTTCCCTCTAAGGCACATAGCCATTAATAGAACATCATCACATGACTATAGAACACTTCGACAAGGGAGGGCTCACTACCCATTGGTTTAAAGGATGCAGGGAAGACGTGTTCAACTACACTTGTTCGACAAACAGTGCTTGTGGAACGATTTCAATTAATGTTTCTGAATGCTAAACGAAACATCAGTGAGTGAGTTTAGGGTTGTGGCATAGCATCTGCAATGTTTCTTTAATACTGACAATAATGGCAGTTAAGACTTTGAACTTGTAATTAACTACAGTGAGGGAAAAAAGTATTTGATCCCCTGCTGATTTTGTACGTTTGCCCACTGACAAAGAAATGATCAGTCTATAATTTTAATGGTAGGTTTATTTGAACAGTGAGAGACAGAATATCAACAAAAAAATCCAGAAAAACGCATGTCAAAAATGTTATGAATTGATTTGCATTTTAATGAGGGAAATAAGTATTTGACCCCTCTGCAAAACATGACTTAGTACTTGGTGGCAAAACCCTTGTTGGCAATCACAGAGGTCAGACGTTTCTTGTATTGCGCCACCAGGTTTGCACACATCTCAGGAGGATTTTGTCCCACTCCTCTTTGCAGATCTTCTTCAAGTCATTAAGGTTTCGAGGCTGACGTTTGGCAACTCGAACCTTCAGCTCCCTCCACAGATTTTCTATGGGATTAAGGTCTGAGACTGGCTAGGCCACTCCAGGACCTTAATGTGCTTCTTCTTGAGCCACTCCTTTGTTGCCTTGGCCGTGTGTTTTGGGTCATTGTCATGCTTGAATACCCATCCACGACCCATTTTCAATACCCTGGCTGAGGAAGGAGTTTTTACCCAAGATTACGGTACACGCCCCGTCCATCGTCCCTTGATGCGGTGAAGTTGTCCTGTCCCTTTAGCAGAAAAAACACCCCCAAAGCATAATGTTTCCACCTCCATGTTTGACGGTGGGATGGTTTCTTGGGTCATAGGCAGCATTCCTCCTCCTCCAAACACGGCAAGTTGGTTGATGCCAAAGAACTCAATTTTGGTCTCATCTGACCACAAACACGTTCACCCAGTTGTCCTCTGAATCATTCAGATGTTCATTGGCAAACTTCAGACGGGCATGTATATGTGCTTTCTTGAGCAGGGGACCTTGCGGGCGCTGCAGGATTTCAGTCCTTCACGGCATTAGTTGTTACAATGTTTTCTTGATGACTATGGTCCCAGCTGCCTTGAGATCATTGACAAGATCCTCCTGTGTAGTTCTGGGCTGATTCCTCACCGTTCTCATGATCAATTGCAACTCCACGGTGAGATCTTGCATGGAGCCCCAGCCTGAGGGAGATTGACAGTTCTTTTGTGTTTCTTCCTATGCGAATAATCACAGAAAACTGTTGTCACCTTCCACCAAGCTGCTTGCGATTGGTCTTGATAGCCCATTCCGCAGCCTCGGTTTAGGTCTCAAATCTTTCCCTAATCATCCGTTGGAGAGCTCTTTGTCTTGGCCATGTGGGAGTTTGGAATCTGATTTGATTGATTTTGCTTCTGTGGACAGGATCTATTATACAGGTAAGAAACGAGATTAGGAGCACTCCCTTTAAGGCAGTGTGCTCCTAATCTCCGTTCGTACCTTGTATGAAAGACACCTGGAGCCAGAAATCTTTTTGATTGAGAAGGGGTCAAATACTTATTTCCCTCATTAAAATGCAAATCAATTTATAACATTTTTGACATGCATTTTTCTGGATATTTTTGTTGTTATTCTGTCTCTCACTGTTCAAATAAACCTACCATTAAAATTATAGACTGATAATTTCTTTGTCAGTGGGCAAACGTACAAAATCAGCAGGGGATCAAATACTTTTTTCCCTCACTGTACCTTGTGTTGTCACACCGTTGCTAACGTTTGTGGCAAAAAAATGCTGGTTAAGGAGAAATGTTGTTGTACACACGTCTGTTACTATGGACACCAAGGTAATTGGACCCTCCTACACAGTGTTCCATAGAATTAGAACGAGTATAAAGGACATTCTCGTTGAAAACAATGACTGGACTGGCTGCCATATTGGGTGCATCATTTGGAAAGTTCAATAAATATTCTATACTGCTATATTTTGAACATTTACATGTTAGTAGACACTCTTATCCAGAGCGACTTGCATGAGCCATTAGGGTTAAGAGCCTTGCTCAAGGGCATATCGACAGATTTTTCGCCTTATCGGCTCGGGGACTCGAACAGAACTTCTACTAGTGATGTCACTAGATCTGCTTAAAGCCCTGTGTGTGTGTTCCTCACCAGCCTGCATCTTCTTCATCTCGTTGCGGGCACACGGGTCGCTGCACTGGGATGGGGGCACCACCTCCCTTGGCCAGCAAATCAGGTCACTGCTCAGGCTCAGAGTCTCCGGCCACTCACAAATGGGCACGTAACAGTAGCGATCAGCGTTGTGCTGGTAACTGAAGATGTTGAACCAGCGACCTTTCAGTCACTGGCCCAACCCTCTAACCACTAGGCTACCTTCCCCCTATATGCTACAATGAGAGCAAATGTGTGATTCAACATACTGTATGAAATGTGGATACTATGTCCGTTCCAGCCATTCTATTCCTATGGGCTCGTCAGCCCAACTCAGGGAGATTCATCCACTGTCAGTCCACAGTTGTGGGAATCCTACTGGAGTTACATAATACTGTCAACATTGTGCTGTTCCAACCATCAGTAATATACAAATATACAGATACAACATACAACAATCAAATGAATAAAAATGCATACTGACTGGGTTATTACAATGAGACCTACAAAAAATAGTACAAAGTCTGCGGGCTATTGCAGGTGGGGCTKTCTCAGCCACTACCCCTACAGAACATCTGTCTCAGCCACTACCCCTACAGAACATCTGTCTCAGCCACTACCCATACAGAACATCTGTCTCAGCCACTACCCCTACAGAACATCTGTCTCAGCCACTACCCCTACAGAACATCTGTCTCAGCCACTACCCATACAGAAACATCGGTTCCAGCCACTACCTCTACAGAACTTCTGTCTCAGCCACGAACCCCACAGAACATCTGTCTCAGCCACTACCCCTACAGAACATCTGTCTCAGGCCAAACTACCCCTACAAGAACATTTCTGTCTCAGCCACTACCCCTATAGAACATCTGTCTCAGCCACTACCCATACAGAACATCTGTCTCAGCCACTACCTCCTACAGAACATCTGTCTCAGCCACTACCCCTACAGAAACATCTGTCTCAGCCACTACCCCTACCAGAACATCTGTCTCAGCCACTACCCACTACAGAACAATCTGTCTCAGCCACTACCCATACAGAACATCTGTCTCAGCCACTACCCTACAGAACAATCTGTCTCAGCCACCCCTAATAGATACACACACTCCTATCACAATCCTAACAACCACACACACACACGCAACGCACGCACGCACGCACACACCACACACACACACACACACACACTCCTATCACAACCCTAACACCACACTCCTATCACAACCCTAAACACACACACTCCTATCACAACCCTAACACACACACACCACTCCTATCACAACCCTATCACACATAAACAGACTCCTATACAACCCTAACACACACACATACACACACTCCTATCACAACCTACACACACATACACATACTCCTATCACACCCTAACACAACAACACACACACACTCCATCACAAACCCTAACACACACACATACCACACACTCCTATCACAACCCTAACACACACACACCACACACACACACACACACACACACACCACACAACACACACACACACACACACACACACACACACACTCCTATACACCCTAACACACACACATAGACACCACACTCCTATCACAAAACCTAACACACACACACACACTCCTATCACAACCCTAACACAAACATACGCTCCTATCACAACCTTAACACATACACACTCCTATCACAATCCAGTGCACAGTTATATATGTACACTCGTCTTAACAAAAGCTATTCAAAACAAAGGCTCAAAAAATACTCCTCAAAGTTGTTTTGGTTCTTTTGTTTCTCTACAACAATTTTGATTCCATTATATTACAGCACTAGAAAACAATGTAGTATTAAACCCTTTCTACAGCCGTGAAACAGAACTGTGCTAGTCACGTCGTGGGAGGAGGGGACAGGGGGCACAATGTGTGCCTATTGGCTAACAGTCTCTGGGGGCAGGGTTGGAGAGGTGAGTGGGTGTGGTCACAGAAGAGGAAGTGGTGGAGTCGACGATCTCTCTCCCATTACACCACTGTCGGTACGTACTGGGCACTCACTGATGCTGGAAAGGGAGAGGGGAGAGAGAGAGAGAGGGAGAGGAGAGAGAGTGGAGGAGAGAGAGAGAGGGAGAGGGAGAGAGAGAGAGATTAATAAAAATGGGACTTTAGTTAAATTCCAACTTGGCTACATAACGAACCATGCTCAGTGGTCAGTTGTCTCTGACTGTAACTTAACCATACGTCCGTGTGAAGCGTATGTGGTGGCAGGACCACTGACACTGAAGCGGTTGATATGAGGCGGAGACTGGTGACGTTCTTCTGTGGTTGGAACATGATGATGTGGACCTTGGGAGCGAACATACAGCCCAGCACCACGAAAACCACTGAGACTGACAGAGATACACAATGGTGGTGGTCTGGACCTGTAGAGGGAGACAGAGAACATGGTAACTACACTGGAACAGAGGACCAGAGGGAGACAGAGAACATGGTAACTACACTGGAACGAGGATCAGAGACGAGAAGAGAACATGGTAACTACACTGGAATAGAGGACCAGAGGAAGGAAGATAACATTGTACTACACTGGAACAGAGGCCAGAGGAAGGAAAGAACATGGTAACTACACTGGAATAGAGGACCAGAGGAAGGAAGATAACATTGTAACTACACTGGAACAGAGGACACAGAGGGAGACAGAGAACATGGTAACTACTTGGAACAGAGGACCAGAGGGATGACAGAGAACATGGTAACTACACTGAACAGAGACCAGAGGGATACAGAGAACATGGTAATACACTGAACAGAGGACCAGAGGGAGACAGAGAACATGGTAACTACACTGGAACAGAGGACAGCATGAAGGGAAGAGAACATGGTAACTACAACTGGACCAGAGGAAGGAAGAGAACATGGTAACTACACTGGACTCACTGAGACCAGAGGAGAGGAAGAGAAACATGGTAACTACACTGGAACAGAGGACCAGAAGGAAGAAGAGAACATGGTAACTACACTGGAACAGAGGACCAGAGGAAGGAAGAGAACATGGTAACTACCTGGAACAGAGGACCAGAGAAGGAAGAGAACATGGTAAACTACAACTGGAACAGAGGACCGAGGAAGGAAAGAACATGGTAACTACACCTGGAACAGAGGAACCAGAGGAAGGAACGAGTGACATGGTAACTACACTGGAACAGAGGACCAGAGGAAGGAACAGAGAACATGGTAATACACTGAACAGAGGACCAGAGGAGAAGGAAGAGAACATGGTAACTACACTGGACCAGAGGACCAGAGAAGGGAAAGAACTGGTAACTTACACTGGAACAGAGGACCAGAGGAAGGAAGAGAACATGGTAACTACACTGGACCAGAGGACCAGAGGAAGGACAGAGAACATGGTAACTACACTGGAACAGAGGACCAGAGGAAGGAAGAAACATGTAACTACACTGGAACAGAGAGCCAGAGGAAGGAAGAGAACATGGTAACTACACTGGAACAGAGGACCAGAGGAAAGGAAGAGAACATGTAACTAACTGAACAGAGACCAGAGGAAAGTAAGAAGAACATGGTAACTACACTGGAACAGGGACCAGAGGAGGAAGAGAACATGGTAACTACACTGGAACAGAGGATCAAGAGGAAGGAAGAAAGAACATGGTAACTACACTGGAACAGAGGACCAGAGAAGGAAGAAACATGGTAACTACACTGGAACAGAGGACCAGAGAAGGAAGAGAACATGGTAACTACAACTGGAACAGAGGACCAGAGGAGGAAGAGACATGGAACTACACTGGAACAGAGGACCAGAGGAAGAAGAGAACATGGTAACTAACTGGAACAGAGGACCAGAGGAAGAAGAGAACATGGTAACTACACTGGAACAGAGGACCAGAAGGAAGGAGAAGCATGGTAACTACCACTGGACAACAGAGGAAGGAAGAGAACATGGTAACTACACTGGAACAGAGGACCAGAGGGAAGAGAACATGGTAACTACACTGGAACAGAGGACCAGAGGAAGGAGAGAACATGGTAACTACACTGGAACCAGAGGACCAGAGGAAGGAAGAGAACATGGTAACTACACTGGAACAGAGACAGAGGAAAGAGAACATGGTAAGACACCTGAACAGAGGACAGAAGGAAGGAAGAGAACATGGTAACTACACTGGACAGAGACCAAGAGGAAGGAAGAGAACATGGTAACTACACTGGAACAGAGGACAGAGGAAGGAAGAGAACATGGTAACTACACTGGAACAGAGGACCAGAGGAAGAAGAGAACATGGTAACTACACGTGGAACAGAGGACCAGAGGAAGAAAGAGAACATGGTAACTACACTGGACGAGGACAGAGGAAGAAGAGGACATGGTAACTACACTGGAACAGAGGACAGAGGAAGAAGAGAACATGGTAACTACACTGAACAGAGGACCAGAGGAAGGAAGAGAACATGGTAACTACACTGGAACAGAGGACCAGAGGAAGAAGAGAACATGGTAACTACACTGGAACAGAGGACCAGAGGAAGGAAGAGAAACATGGTAACTACACTGGACCAGAGAAGGAAGAGGCACTGGTAACTACACTGGAACAGAGACCAGAGGAGAAGAAACATGGTAACTACACTGAACAGAGCGACAGGAAGAAGAAACATGGTAACTACACTGGAACAGAGGACCAGAGGAAAGGAAAGAACATAGTAACTACACTGGACACAGAGGACCAGAGGAAGGAAGAGACATTGGTAACTACACTGGAACAGAGGACCAGAGGAGGAAGAGAAACATGGTAACTACACTGGACCAGAGGAAGAGGAAGAGGACATGGTAACTACACGTGGGAACAGAGACCAGAGGGAGACAGAGAACATGGTAACTACACTGGAACAGAAGGACAGAGGAGAAGAAGAGACAGACTGGTAACTACACTGGAACAGAGACCAGAGGAAGGAAGAGTGCATGCTTTTTATGGCGTATGTATGAACAGACAGAAAAGCAAGAACCAAATGTGTGTGTACCCAACTTCCTGTACAAGTGCACACATGGACACACACAACAACCATCTCACAGGCAAGGCGTGGTGTTAGTGTGGTCTCTCTCTACCTCACAAGTCAGGATTACCGAAGGCCAAGCATCGTTTCCACAGCCTAAGGCTATTGTGTGAGTGTGGTGTGGTGATTTGTAGGATCAGGGTAAACCACATACCCTCCTTTTTGCTCTGCTTGTCCGACAGTTTGTCAGTACCTGGCAGCGGCTGGCCTTGATTAACAGTTATAAGGCGTGCACATAAAACATGTTAGCATGACATTCAGGACATAATATCCTGCAGCCAGCGACAGTGGAAGACAGCAGTGGTGTCTTATTAAAACGTTTGCCCTTATGTTTGTTCATGATGAATATAAAGGTGTGTACATACAGGTAAGATGTGTGTGTGTGGTGTGTGTGTTGGTGGTGTTGTGTGTGTGTGGTGTGTGTGCGTTTGTGTGTGGTGTGTGTGTGGTGTGTGTGTGTGTGTGTGGTGTGTGTCGTGGTGTGGTGTGGGTGTTGTGTGTGTGTGTGTGGTGTGTGCGTGAACGTGTGAAGTTTGCTCTCACCCTGAGTCACTGGATGTGACGTAGAATATATGGGCAGGAAGGCTAGCCAGATGATACAGGTTTGTACATGGTGAAATACCTATGAACTTGCCTCGTTGAATTCTGCATGGGACACTTGTCGCTGGTCGCTTGAAGGCGACCTAGATAGATAAAAAGACAAGTAGAATAGAAGATAAATCACAAACCTTGAAGTTGACGCCAATAAGACGAGAATGATACACCTTCAGAAGTCCACACACACCACCTACACGGTACACAGGATGACCAGGAGCACGTCGTATCCTAGCGACAGCAGCATGCTGGAGTCACGGACGTTACACTTCAGGATCACTGTCTGCCGTCGCTCCGGTAACGTAAACCTCCTGGTACCAGGAACTTCCAGCAGCAACCACACTGACACCAACACTAACTGGACCGATATCAGACTGAGACAGATAAACACCTGGGGAGGGGAGGGAAGAGCAACACCATCATCTAAATGATCTATCTGTAATCTGCCTCCATCTCCCTCCTCCTTCCATCTCTCCCTACCTCTGTTCCTCTATCTCTCCCTCCATCTCTTTTTTCCCTCCCTCTTCCCTCCCCCATCTTCTGACAGCTAGGATGACCTCTGACCTGGGACGTGGGGCTTATGAAGCGCGGCTTCGTGGTCCCGCCCCCGTCCTTCACCCCACTGAAGATCCGGGCGATCCGATTGGTCTTGGTGAGCAGGGCAGAGTAGCAGACAGCGAATGAGGTGCTGAGGCCGAGGCGTCGCATGGCGCAGATAGCAGGCGAGGGCTTGGCCAGGAAGAGGAAGGTGAGGGAGTAGGACATGAAGACACCCAGCAGTAGAATGTAACATAACTCTCTGCCTGATGCCTTCACCAGGGGCGTGCTGTTGTGTCTCACAAACACCCAGAACACCAGCGATGTACACAGGAACCTGCAGATGGTGAGTAGATCAGTTTCAGTTTACTTTGTTGAATCCCCTTTGGGAAAAGTGTCTAGTGTTAATGCTGGGCCTGAACAAAAGCCTACACTTTAGGCCTATCCCAACTGATGAGACTGATCACTTTTCCTCTCCTCTAACTTCTCACCCAACAACAGCGATGCTGATTGGTCCGATAGCCCAGGCATCCTCCCACATGATGTAGTCCTCAGGCAGGTCGTAACAGGAAGTGAGGTCTTCGCTGGGCCACTGGCCAGGGGCGCAGGGCGAACAGGTGAACTCATCAGCTAGGTACTCATGAGCCTCACACGCCGTACAGATCCAACAACAGTACTCTCCTACAAGATAGAGGTATAAAACAAATACATTACCTTAGGCAGCTTTTATGTAAGAAAAGGAAACTAGGATGTTTACATGAGAGCCAGCTGCTCCAATCATTTCATTCTTCCAAAACAAATTACACTGAAACTTCTGCTAGTGRTGTCACTAGATCTGCTTAAGCCCTATGTGTGTGTGTGTGTGTTCCTCACCAGCCTGCATCTTCTTCATCTCGTTGCGGGCACACGGGTCGCTGCACTGGGATGGGGGCACCACCTCACTTGGCCAGCGAATCAGGTCACTGCTCAGGCTCAGAGTCTCCGCCCACTCACCGATGGGCACGTATCCGTAGCGATCAGCGTTGTGCTGGTAACTGAAGATGTTGTAGCGTCCCATTCCGTCGCCATAGGCATCAAACTTCACCACGGTTTCACTACCAGGAGGAGAGAAGGGAGCTACGAGAGAGAAGGAGGGGGGAGACAGAATGAGAAAGAGAGAGAGAAGGATGAGGAGAGAGGAGAGGAGCAGGGGAGTGAAAGAGAATGGTAGGGCATTAGAGAAGAGAGATGAGGATAGAAGATAAGAAACAGAATGGAACTAGTGTCAGGATTTCAATTTCAAAGTCAATATGAACAAAGCAGTGTCACACAGAGGGGTGTATTGGATTCCAAGACATACACCACGTACAGAGCCAGTCGGTGTGACAAACTAAGAATGTAGCAAGTGTTTCTGGAGCTTTAAGACCTTTGTTACAGCATCTCACTGAGGACAATATCCTGTACTCAACAACACAACTGCAGAGAGAAGAAGCTCAGAACATACACCGCTTTATGAGAGTGTCACAACACTAATGTTACTGACTGGGATTGAACCTGTTGCCTCTGTACCACAAAAAGTCGAGCTAAAGCCTGGACAAAATTAGTAATTGTGTGAGTGTGGTTTACTGAAACTCCACTTCAAGAGGAAACGCATGAGGGTGACTGACTGATGTGACTGACTGATGTTTACCCCTATGAGGTAGGCCTATACAGAGCTGTGACAATGACCAAGATAGAGTCAGAGTGTGTTTACTGAGGGGCTGTAAATTCTCAGTGTGTCTTAGTGAGGCCTGTTTCCCCATGACACTGTTATGTGCTTGACATAGACCCTGTGCTTTATATGCACCTCAGGATCAGGTCATATAAGGACAACCATCTACGGAACACTTGGTATTCTAGAGGAAACTCATGGGAGTGTGTGTGTGTGTGTGCGAACGTAACTGTGTGTGTGTGTGTGTGTGTGTGGTCTGTTGGGTCCCCTTCTAACTGGTTTATAGCACATGGTTCTGAGCACGGTGGCAGATTGGGACTAAAGCTGACATCGTTGTGTGTGTGTGTGTGTGTTTGTTGTGTGTGCGAGCGAACGTAACTGCATTTGTTAGCCTGTGTGTGTGTGTGTGTGTGTGTGTGTGTGTGTGTGTGTGTGTGTTGTGCGTGCGTGCGTGCGTGCGTGCGTGCGTGCGTGCGTGCGTGCGTGCGTGTCTGCTGACTAGGACTAAAGCTGTGATAGCTGTGAAGACTCAATGAGATGAGAGAAGTATGGAGTGTCAGACCAGAGAGGGTTTAGGGCTTATGAAATCCATAAATCACAAAGACAACCTGAGTCTCTCTCTCCACCTCTTCTCTATCCCCCTCTTTCTCTCTCKCTCCACCCTCAATACATCCCTCCTTCTCTTTCTGTCACTCACAGAGGATATTGGCAGTGCTTAGGCTTCTTTCCGAAATAAAAGTTAAATCATTTCAATAAGGAAAAGCTGATAAGATCTTAAGACTGAGAATAGCTGAACATTCGTAATACTGCAAAATGCAGCTAATCTCTCTCTATATAATAAAGCAATAAGGTTAGACACACAGAGACACACACACACCTCCCTCATTATCATAACTGCACCCTATTAGCATATCAGCTTTGTGTTAAAGGTTAATTGGCCACATTATGATTATGTGTTAGAACTGGTGTGCTGAATTCCAAATCAAGCCCTTGTCCCTACACCCGACTCCTATAGTCCCTCACTCAGATCTACATTAGTGATTTGTGCCTGGTTAAGGAGGTGTTTGAGAATTCAGGATTAGTCTGCTGTCTGTCCCCAGAGGGCACTCACATGTCTCTGATCCAACACCAGTACCTCTTCTATTTCCGACAGAGACCTGAGACCTTGCTGGCAGTCAGTACTGACTTAACACTGCAAGTTATAGCCACTCCAAGGCTACTGGAGGAGATTTTGATGACTGTGTAGATCTGACAAAGACAAGGTGGTAGAAAAACAACAACCATGAAGAGAATGGATTTGGTTGCTATCAGATCCCCACCCCCACCAGTAGAGGTATTTGGTTGCTATCAGATCCCCACCCCCACCAGTACAGGTATTTGGTTTCTATGGCTGTGGGATCTGGTTCATTCAGGTTTGGTGCCTGTGTCCAACGTACACTCACACTCACATGTCAATGCCAACTGCTGAACATACACACGTATGCACGCACACATAACACACCAAGGCACACACACTCCTAACAAACCTGTATACTGTTCGTCCTGCAACTTCCTATAACGTTCTATGTGACCCAGTATCTGACCATATCTGTCTAGAGAACATAGGTAGCCCAGAGGAAAGGCATATCTCTCCCCTCAGCTTGTTCTAGGTTAAGAGCTCTGGGAGACCAGTTCAGGCTCCGAGGTTAGCGTGACTCTGCCTAGGTCTCCCCAGCAGTATCTGCTTTGCTGAGAGCTCTAGCGGAATGAAGAACTCCCGCCGTAGTCCTCACTGATGTTGGAAAACGGCTGAAGTCTGCAGCTTTACGATAGACAGTAAAGCACTGCACTACACTGCATGCATATGCAGAGCAAATCTGTCTACACCATCCGTCTATTGTTTACTCTCTCTCCCCATATTATTACTCTACAGCCCCAACACTGCTAAACACACACACACACCACACACACACAACACACACACACACACACACACACCACACACACACACACACACACACACACACACACACACACACACACACACACACACACACACACACACACACACACACACACAACATACACACACACACACACACACACACACACACACACACACAACACACACACACTCAGAGCTTTGCAAGAAGCCACAGCTTCAGATTTTGTATTTTTTGCTGTCATGAAATCGCAGACACCCCCCACCCACACACTTTTCAAAGACATCATTCAACTCCCACCTACCGTCCCCCATCTGCAGTAAACAAATCAGTCAACACACACACACACACACACACACAACACACACACACACACACACAACACACACACACACCACCACACACACACACACACACGCAGACAGACACACATACAGACAGACACACACATGCACCCTCCTGTTCAATAGTTGTCATATTCCCTGTCCTCTGCTCCTTTATGTGTGGTGTGTGTGTGTGTGTGTGTGTGTGTGTGTGTGTGTGTGTGTGTGTGTGTGTGTGTGTGTGTGTGTGTGTGTGTGTGTGTGTGTGTGTGTGTGTGTGTGTGTGTGTGTGTGTGTGTGTGTGTGTGTGTGTTGTGTGTGTGTGTGTGTGTGTGTGTGTGTGTTAGCAGAGCGAGGAGAGGCGTTGTGCCTTCAGGGCCGTATTGAGCTGAGAACTTACTGTAACGGTTACATGCCAGAGAACAACCTTCACTTTCTCTCTCCCTCCCCACCCCGTTTCACACATGGAAACAGGGATTCCCATCATAAACACTTCACAAGTTCTTGCCTGGGTGCCATCATCCCTTCCCTCCCTTCACTTCCATCCCTCCTTCCAGCAGATTAGCATTTATTGGGAGGATTCATGTACTGAGCGCAGCTCTGCAGAGTGGTCACTAGCTGGCACAGCCACAAAGTCATTAAACCTAACCCTAACCATAGCTTTAACCACACTTCTGACCCGTCATGTCTAACCCGATCCTTAAATTAAGACCAAAAAGCTCAATTTTGTTTTCAGGATTTTTGGGGGGCGGAAATCACTCAGGTCTGCCTAAGGA